>NC_052151.1:113749-156972 GCF_902713615.1 Scyliorhinus canicula | reverse complement strand
GTCTGTCTGGAGAGAGATCGGGATCTGTCTGTCTGGAGAGAGATCGGGATCTGTCTGTCTGGAGAGAGATCGGGATCTGTCTGTCCTGGAGAGAGATCGGGATCTGTCTGTCTGGAGAGAGATCGGGATCTGTCTGTCTGGAGAGAGATCGGGATCTGTCTGTCTGGAGAGAGATCGGGATCTGTCTGTCTGGAGAGAGATCGGGATCTGTCTGTCTGGAGAGAGATCGGGATCTGTCTGTCTGGAGAGAGATCGGGATCTGTCTGTCTGGAGAGAGATCGGGATCTGTCTGTCTGGAGAGAGATCGGGATCTGATCTGTCTGGAGAGAGATCGGGATCTGTCTGTCTGGAGAGAGATCGGGATCTGTCTGTCTGGAGAGAGATCGGGATCTGTCTGTCTGGAGAGAGATCGGGATCTGTCTGTCTGGAGAGAGATCGGGATCTGTCTGTCTGGAGAGAGATCGGGATCTGTCTGTCTGGAGAGAGATCGGGATCTGTCTGTCTGGAGAGAGATCGGGATCTGTCTGTCTGGAGAGAGATCGGGATCTGTCTGTCTGGAGAGAGATCGGGATCTGTCTGGAGAGAGATCGGGATCTGTCGTCTGGAGAGAGATCGGGATCTGTCTGTCTGGAGAGAGATCGGGATCTGTCTGTCTGGAGAGAGATCGGGATCTGTCTGTCTGGAGAGAGATCGGGATCTGTCTGTCTGGAGAGAGATCGGGATCTGTCTGTCTGGAGAGAGATCGGGATCTGTCTGTCTGGAGAGAGATCGGGATCTGTCTGTCTGGAGAGAGATCGGGATCTGTCTGTCTGGAGAGAGATCGGGATCTGTCTGTCTGGAGAGAGATCGGGATCTGTCTGTCTGGAGAGAGATCGGGATCTGTCTGTCTGGAGAGAGATCGGGATCTGTCTGTCTGGAGAGAGATCGGGATCTGTCTGTCTGGAGAGAGATCGGGATCTGTCTGTCTGGAGAGAGATCGGGATCTGTCTGTCTGGAGAGAGATCGGGATCTGTCTGGAGAGAGATCGGGATCTGTCTGTCTGGAGAGAGATCGGGATCTGTCTGTCTGGAGAGAGATCGGGATCTGTCTGTCTGGAGAGAGATCGGGATCTGTCTGTCTGGAGAGAGATCGGGATCTGTCTGTCTGGAGAGAGATCGGGATCTGTCTGTCTGGAGAGAGATCGGGATCTGTCTGTCTGGAGAGAGATCGGGATCTGTCTGTCTGGAGAGAGATCGGGATCTGTCTGTCTGGAGAGAGATCGGGATCTGTCTGTCTGGAGAGAGATCGGGATCTGTCTGTCTGGAGAGAGATCGGGATCTGTCTGTCTGGAGAGAGATCGGGATCTGTCTGTCTGGAGAGAGATCGGGATCTGTCTGTCTGGAGAGAGATCGGGATCTGTCTGTCTGGAGAGAGATCGGGATCTGTCTGTCTGGAGAGAGATCGGGATCTGTCTGTCTGGAGAGAGATCGGGATCTGTCTGTCTGGAGAGAGATCGGGATCTGTCTGTCTGGAGAGAGATCGGGATCTGTCTGTCTGGAGAGAGATCGGGATCTGTCTGTCTGGAGAGAGATCGGGATCTGTCTGTCTGGAGAGAGATCGGGATCTGTCTGTCTGGAGAGAGATCGGGATCTGTCTGTCTGGAGAGAGATCGGGATCTGTCTGTCTGGAGAGAGATCGGGATCTGTCTGTCTGGAGAGAGATCGGGATCTGTCTGTCTGGAGAGAGATCGGATCTGTCTGGAGAGAGATCGGATCTGTCTGTCTGGAGAGAGATCGGGATCTGTCTGTCTGGAGAGAGATCGGGATCTGTCTGTCTGGAGAGAGATCGGGATCTGTCTGTCTGGAGAGAGATCGGGATCTGTCTGTCTGGAGAGAGATCGGGATCTGTCTGTCTGGAGAGAGATCGGGATCTGTCTGGAGAGAGATCGGGATCTGTCTGTCTGGAGAGAGATCGGGATCTGTCTGTCTGGAGAGAGATCGGGATCTGTCTGTCTGGAGAGAGATCGGGATCTGTCTGTCTGGAGAGAGATCGGGATCTGTCTGTCTGGAGAGAGATCGGGATCTGTCTGTCTGGAGAGAGATCGGGATCTGTCTGTCTGGAGAGAGATCGGGATCTGTCTGTCTGGAGAGAGATCGGGATCTGTCTGTCTGGAGAGAGATCGGGATCTGTCTGTCTGGAGAGAGATCGGGATCTGTCTGTCTGGAGAGAGATCGGGATCTGTCTGTCTGGAGAGAGATCGGGATCTGTCTGTCTGGAGAGAGATCGGGATCTGTCTGTCTGGAGAGAGATCGGGATCTGTCTGTCTGGAGAGAGATCGGGATCTGTCGTCTGGAGAGAGATCGGGATCTGTCTGTCTGGAGAGAGATCGGGATCTGTCTGTCTGGAGAGAGATCGGGATCTGTCTGTCTGGAGAGAGATCGGGATCTGTCTGTCTGGAGAGAGATCGGGATCTGTCTGTCTGGAGAGAGATCGGGATCTGTCTGTCTGGAGAGAGATCGGGATCTGTCTGTCTGGAGAGAGATCGGGATCTGTCTGTCTGGAGAGAGATCGGGATCTGTCTGGAGAGAGATCGGATCTGTCTGGAGAGAGATCGGGATCTGTCTGTCTGGAGAGAGATCGGGATCTGTCTGTCTGGAGAGAGATCGGGATCTGTCTGTCTGGAGAGAGATCGGGATCTGTCTGTCTGGAGAGAGATCGGGATCTGTCTGTCTGGAGAGAGATCGGGATCTGTCTGTCTGGAGAGAGATCGGGATCTGTCTGGAGAGAGATCGGGATCTGTCTGTCTGGAGAGAGATCGGGATCTGTCTGTCTGGAGAGAGATCGGGATCTGTCTGTCTGGAGAGAGATCGGGATCTGTCTGTCTGGAGAGAGATCGGGATCTGTCTGTCTGGAGAGAGATCGGGATCTGTCTGTCTGGAGAGAGATCGGGATCTGTCTGTCTGGAGAGAGATCGGGATCTGTCTGGAGAGATCGGATCTGTCTGGAGGGAGATCGGGATCTGTCTGTCTGGAGAGAGATCGGGATCTGTCTGTCTGGAGAGAGATCGGGATCTGTCTGTCTGGAGAGAGATCGGGATCTGTCTGTCTGGAGAGAGATCGGGATCTGTCTGTCTGGAGAGAGATCGGGATCTGTCTGTCTGGAGAGAGATCGGGATCTGTCTGTCTGGAGAGAGATCGGGATCTGTCTGTCTGGAGAGAGATCGGGATCTGTCTGTCTGGAGAGAGATCGGGATCTGTCTGTCTGGAGAGAGATCGGGATCTGTCTGTCTGGAGAGAGATCGGGATCTGTCTGTCTGGAGAGAGATCGGGATCTGTCTGTCTGGAGAGAGATCGGGATCTGTCTGTCTGGAGAGAGATCGGGATCTGTCTGTCTGGAGAGAGATCGGGATCTGTCTGTCTGGAGAGAGATCGGGATCTGTCTGGAGAGAGATCGGGATCTGTCTGTCTGGAGAGAGATCGGGATTCTGTCTGGAGAGAGATCGGGATCTGTCTGTCTGGAGAGAGATCGGGATCTGTCTGTCTGGAGAGAGATCGGGATCTGTCTGTCTGGAGAGAGATCGGGATCTGTCTGTCTGGAGAGAGATCGGGATCTGTCTGTCTGGAGAGAGATCGGGATCTGTCTGGAGGGAGATCGGGATCTGTCTGTCTGGAGAGAGATCGGGATCTGTCTGTCTGGAGAGAGATCGGGATCTGTCTGTCTGGAGAGAGATCGGGATCTGTCTGTCTGGAGAGAGATCGGGATCTGTCTGTCTGGAGAGAGATCGGGATCTGTCTGTCTGGAGAGAGATCGGGATCTGTCTGTCGGAGAGAGATCGGGATCTGTCTGTCTGGAGAGAGATCGGGATCTGTCTGTCTGGAGAGAGATCGGGATCTGTCTGTCTGGAGAGAGATCGGGATCTGTCTGTCTGGAGAGAGATCGGGATCTGTCTGTCTGGAGAGAGATCGGGATCTGTCTGGCTGGAGAGAGATCGGGATCTGTCTGTCTGGAGAGAGATCGGGATCTGTCTGTCTGGAGAGGAGATCGGGATCTGTCTGTCTGGAGAGAGAATCGGGATCTGTCTGTCTGGAGAGAGGATCGGGATTGTCTGTCTGGAGAGAGATCGGGATCTGTCTGTAGGAGAGATGCGGGATCTGTCTGTCTGGAGAGAGATCGGGATCTGTCTGTCTGGAGAGAGACTCGGGATCTGTCTGTCTGGAGAGAGATCGGGATCTGTCTGTCTGGAGAGAGAGTCGGGATCTGTCTGTCTGGAGAGAGGACGGGATCTGTCTGTCTGGAGAGAGATCGGGATCTGTCTGTCTGGAGAGAGATCGGGATCTGTCTGTCTGGAGAGAGATCGGGATCTGTCTGTCTGGAGAGAGATCGGGATCTGTCTGTCTGGAGAGAGATCGGGATCTGTCTGTCTGGAGAGAGATCGGGATCTGTCTGTCTGGAGAGAGATCGGGATCTGTCTGTCTGGAGAGAGATCGGGATCTGTCTGTCTGGAGAGAGATCGGGATCTGTCTGTCTGGAGAGAGATCGGGATCTGTCTGTCTGGAGAGAGATCGGGATCTGTCTGTCTGGAGAGAGATCGGGATCTGTCTGGAGAGAGATCGGGATCTGTCTGGAGAGAGATCGGGATCTGTCTGGAGAGAGATCGGGATCTGTCTGTCTGGAGAGAGATCGGGATCTGTCTGGAGAGAGATCGGGATCTGTCTGGAGAGAGATCGGGATCTGTCTGTCTGGAGAGAGATCGGGATCTGTCTGTCTGGAGAGAGATCGGGATCTGTCTGGAGAGAGATCGGGATCTGTCTGTCTGGAGAGAGATCGGGATCTGTCTGTCTGGAGAGAGATCGGGATCTGTCTGTCTGGAGAGAGATCGGGATCTGTCTGTCTGGAGAGAGATCGGGATCTGTCTGTCTGGAGAGAGATCGGGATCTGTCTGTCTGGAGAGAGATCGGGATCTGTCTGGAGAGAGATCGGGATCTGTCTGTCTGGAGAGAGATCGGGATCTGTCTGGAGAGAGATCGGGATCTGTCTGTCTGGAGAGAGATCGGGATCTGTCTGGAGAGAGATCGGGATCTGTCTGTCTGGAGAGAGATCGGGATCTGTCTGTCTGGAGAGAGATCGGGATCTGTCTGGAGAGAGATCGGGATCTGTCTGTCTGGAGAGAGATCGGGATCTGTCAGTCTGGAGAGAGATCGGGATCTGTCTGGAGAGAGATCGGGATCTGTCTGTCTGGAGAGAGATCGGGATCTGTCAGTCTGGAGAGAGATCGGGATCTGTCTGGAGAGAGATCGGGATCTGTCTGTCTGGAGAGAGATCGGGATCTGCCTGTCTGGAGAGAGATCGGGATCTGTCTGGAGAGAGATCGGGATCTGTCTGTCTGGAGAGAGATCGGGATCTGTCTGTCTGGAGAGAGATCGGGATCTGTCTGTCTGGAGAGAGATCAGGATCTGTCTGTCTGGAGAGAGATCGGGATCTGTCTGTCTGGAGAGAGATCGGGATCTGTCTGTCTGGAGAGAGATCGGGATCTGTCTGGAGAGAGATCGGGATCTGTCTGTCTGGAGAGAGATCGGGATCTGTCTGTCTGGAGAGAGATCGGGATCTGTCTGGAGAGAGAGATCGGGATCTGTCTCTGGAGAGAGATCGGGATCTGTCTGTCTGGAGAGAGATCGGGATCTGTCTGGAGAGAGATCGGGATCTGTCTGTCTGGAGAGAGATCGGGATCTGTCTGTCTGGAGAGAGATCGGGATCTGTCTGTCTGGAGAGAGATCGGGATCTGTCTGTCTGGAGAGAGATCGGGATCTGTCTGTCTGGAGAGAGATCGGGATCTGTCTGTCTGGAGAGAGATCGGGATCTGTCTGTCTGGAGAGAGATCGGGATCTGTCTGGAGAGAGATCGGGATCTGTCTGTCTGGAGAGAGATCGGGATCTGTCTGTCTGGAGAGAGATCGGGATCTGTCTGGAGAGAGATCGGGATCTGTCTGGAGAGAGATCGGGATCTGTCTGTCTGGAGAGAGATCGGGATCTGTCTGTCTGGAGAGAGATCGGGATCTGTCTGTCTGGAGAGAGATCGGGATCTGTCTGTCTGGAGAGAGATCGGGATCTGTCTGTCTGGAGAGAGATCGGGATCTGTCTGTCTGGAGAGAGATCGGGATCTGTCTGTCTGGAGAGAGATCGGGATCTGTCTGTCTGGAGAGAGATCGGGATCTGTCTGTCTGGAGAGAGATCGGGATCTGTCTGTCTGGAGAGAGATCGGGATCTGTCTGTCTGGAGAGAGATCGGGATCTGTCTGTCTGGAGAGAGATCGGGATCTGTCTGGAGAGAGATCGGGATCTGTCTGGAGAGAGATCGGGATCTGTCTGTCTGGAGAGAGATCGGGATCTGTCTGTCTGGAGAGAGATCGGGATCTGTCTGTCTGGAGAGAGATCGGGATCTGTCTGGCTGGAGAGAGATCGGGATCTGTCTGTCTGGAGAGAGATCGGGATCTGTCTGTCTGGAGAGAGATCGGGATCTGTCTGTCTGGAGAGAGATCGGGATCTGTCTGTCTGGAGAGAGATCGGGATCTGTCTGTCTGGAGAGAGATCGGGATCTGTCTGTCTGGAGAGAGATCGGGATCTGTCTGTCTGGAGAGAGATCGGGATCTGTCTGTCTGGAGAGAGATCGGGATCTGTCTGTCTGGAGAGAGATCGGGATCTGTCTGTCTGGAGAGAGATCGGGATCTGTCTGTCTGGAGAGAGATCGGGATCTGTCTGTCTGGAGAGAGATCGGGATCTGTCTGTCTGGAGAGAGATCGGGATCTGTCTGTCTGGAGAGAGATCGGGATCTGTCTGGAGAGAGATCGGGATCTGTCTGGAGAGAGATCGGGATCTGTCTGGAGAGAGATCGGGATCTGTCTGTCTGGAGAGAGATCGGGATCTGTCTGTCTGGAGAGAGATCGGGATCTGTCTGTCTGGAGAGAGATCGGGATCTGTCTGGAGAGAGATCGGGATCTGTCTGTCTGGAGAGAGATCGGGATCTGTCTGTCTGGAGAGAGATCGGGATCTGTCTGGAGAGAGATCGGGATCTGTCTGTCTGGAGAGAGATCGGGATCTGTCTGTCTGGAGAGAGATCGGGATCTGTCTGGAGAGAGATCGGGATCTGTCTGTCTGGAGAGAGATCGGGATCTGTCTGTCTGGAGAGAGATCGGGATCTGTCTGTCTGGAGAGAGATCGGGATCTGTCTGTCTGGAGAGAGATCGGGATCTGTCTGTCTGGAGAGAGATCGGGATCTGTCTGTCTGGAGAGAGATCGGGATCTGTCTGTCTGGAGAGAGATCGGGATCTGTCTGTCTGGAGAGAGATCGGGATCTGTCTGTCTGGAGAGAGATCGGGATCTGTCTGTCTGGAGAGAGATCGGGATCTGTCTGTCTGGAGAGAGATCGGGATCTGTCTGGAGAGAGATCGGGATCTGTCTGTCTGGAGAGAGATCGGGATCTGTCTGTCTGGAGAGAGATCGGGATCTGTCTGTCTGGAGAGAGATCGGGATCTGTCTGTCTGGAGAGAGATCGGGATCTGTCTGTCTGGAGAGAGATCGGGATCTGTCTGTCTGGAGAGAGATCGGGATCTGTCTGTCTGGAGAGAGATCGGGATCTGTCTGTCTGGAGAGAGATCGGGATCTGTCTGTCTGGAGAGAGATCGGGATCTGTCTGTCTGGAGAGAGATCGGGATCTGTCTGGAGAGAGATCGGGATCTATCTGGAGAGAGATCGGGATCTGTCTGTCTGGAGAGAGATCGGGATCTGTCTGTCTGGAGAGAGATCGGGATCTGTCTGTCTGGAGAGAGATCGGGATCTGTCTGTCTGGAGTGAGATCGGGATCTGTCTGTCTGGAGAGAGATCGGGATCTGTCTGTCTGGAGAGAGATCGGGATCTGTCTGTCTGGAGAGAGATCGGGATCTGTCTGTCTGGAGAGAGATCGGGATCTGTCTGTCTGGAGAGAGATCGGGATCTGTCTGTCTGGAGAGAGATCGGGATCTGTCTGGAGAGAGATCAGGATCTGTCTGGAGAGAGATCGGGATCTGTCTGGAGAGAGATCGGGATCTGTCTGGAGAGAGATCGGGATCTGTCTGGAGAGAGATCTGGATCTGTCTGGAGAGAGATCGGGATCTGTCTGGAGAGAGATCGGGATCTGTCTGGAGAGAGATCGGGATCTGTCTGGAGAGAGATCGGGATCTGTCTGTCTGGAGAGAGATCGGGATCTGTCTGGAGAGAGATCGGGATCTGTCTGGAGAGAGATCGGGATCTGTCTGTCTGGAGAGAGATCGGGATCTGTCTGTCTGGAGAGAGATCGCGATCTGTCTGTCTGGAGAGAGATCGGGATCTGTCTGTCTGGAGAGAGATCGGGATCTGTCTGTCTGGAGAGAGATCGGGATCTGTCTGTCTGGAGAGAGATCGGGATCTGTCTGTCTGGAGAGAGATCGGGATCTGTCTGGAGAGAGATCGGGATCTGTCTGTCTGGAGAGAGATCGGGATCTGTCTGGAGAGAGATCGGGATCTGTCTGGAGAGAGATCGGGATCTGTCTGGAGAGAGATCGGGATCTGTCTGGAGGGAGATCGGGATCTGTCTGGAGGGAGATCGGGATCTGTCTGTCTGGAGAGAGATCGGGATCTGTCTGTCTGGAGAGAGATCGGGATCTGTCTGTCTGGAGAGAGATCGGGATCTGTCTGGAGAGAGATCGGGATCTGTCTGTCTGGAGAGAGATCGGGATCTGTCTGGAGAGAGATCGGGATCTGTCTGTCTGGAGAGAGATCGGGATCTGTCTGTCTGGAGAGAGATCGGGATCTGTCTGGAGAGAGATCGGGATCTGTCTGGAGAGAGATCGGGATCTGTCTGGAGAGAGATCGGGATCTGTCTGTCTGGAGAGAGATCGGGATCTGTCTGGAGAGAGATCGGGATCTGTCTGGAGAGAGATCGGGATCTGTCTGTCTGGAGAGAGATCGGGATCTGTCTGTCTGGAGAGAGATCGGGATCTGTCTGTCTGGAGAGAGATCGGGATCTGTCTGGAGAGAGATCGGGATCTGTCTGGAGAGAGATCGGGATCTTTCTGGAGAGAGATCGGGATCTTCCTGGAGAGAGATTAGGATCTGTCTGGAGAGAGATCGGGATCTGTCTGGAGAGAGATCGGGATCTGTCTGGAGAGAGATCGGGATCTGTCTGTCTGGAGAGAGATCGGGATCTGTCTGTCTGGAGAGAGATCGGGATCTGTCTGGAGAGAGATCGGGATCTGTCTGGAGAGAGATCGGGATCTGTCTGGAGAGAGATCGGGATCTTTCTGGAGAGAGATCGGGATCTGTCTGGAGAGAGATCGGGATCTTCCTGGAGAGAGATCGGGATCTGTCTGGAGAGAGATCGGGATCTTCCTGGAGAGAGATCGGGATCTGTCTGGAGAGAGATTAGGATCTGTCTGGAGACTCAACTCTATTTTCTACTTGCGACCCATTTTTTTCCTCATATTAATCTCTATCTCCTTTTTCATCCACGGACCTCTGGATTTGTTTGTCCTTAATTCTCTGTCAGGGAACATACCCTGGCTGTGCCCGGATCATTTCTCTTTTCAGTTATTTTCATTGTTCAGCTACAGTTTTTGCCAGCCAACCTTTCGGCTCTTCCCCAGTTTATTTTTCTTACTGCCCCTCTATTTCCACGATCTGTAGCTTGGCTCTTCGGTCTGTTGTGTGGAACTTTATTATGTGCATTCTGAATGTCTAGGTATACCACATCAACAACATAACCCTCATCAACCCTCTCTGCTACCTTATCAAAACCGTCCATCGGGGCCTGTCGGTGCGTTATATAGTCCAGCCATATATGGTGGTATAAAGTACATCCATTTAAGTGTTGAGTGAATGAAGATGGAGATTATGGTGGGAGGAATGGCCAGGATAAGTAGGGATAATAGTTTGATTGGGGACGAGGATGTCCATGAGCTGGAGCAGACTGTCCACATTCAGAAAATAACTCCAACCAGCAGTTTACCTGAAGTTGCATCACCACATAGTTAAACTTTTCATTCCTCCCACAGCCAATGAATCTGCACACGTGATCCTTCCCTGAACAACCAACAGAATAAAAACACCAATTACTGTAATGTACGGCCTGGTAGAGAAAAGGGCCGGTGGAGCGGGGGAGGAAAGCAGTCACTGTTCAAGTTAATATATTCCCCACAGACATGTGCGCACAGCAACGTGGAGTCTTGCGCACAGGGTTGAACACGGACTCGCACGCACATACATATACACACACGTGGCAGGGCACGGGAACAGGAACACGCCAACACACAGTTAGGCACACGGGCACAAGGGGTGCACACATGGGCACGGACGCGAGCACACAGACGGACGGACAGACGCGCGCGCGCACAGGACAGACACGCGCGCGCACAGGACAGACGCGCGCACAGGACAGACGCGCGCGCGCACAGAAGGACAGACGCGCGCACATAGACGCGCACGCAGCCAGACGCGTGCCCACAGACAGACGCGTGCCCACAGACAGACGCGCACCCACAGGACAGACGCGCGCCCACAGGACAGACGCGCGCACAGAAGGACAGACGCGCACACACAGACGCGCACGCAGACAGACGCGCGCGCAGACAGACGCGCGCAGACAGACGCGTGCCCGCAGACAGACCGCGCGCACGCAGACAGACGGCGCGCACGCAGACAGACGCGCCGCGCGCAGGCAGACGCGTGCCCGCAGACAGAAACGTGCGCGCAGAGAGACGCGCGCGCGCCCACACAGAAGTACGCGCGCGCAGACAGACGCGCGCGTGCAGACAGACACCTTGACGCGCGGGCAGACGCCCTTGACGCGCGCCCGCAGACGGACCGCGCGCCCGCAGACGGACCGCGCGCCCACAGACGGACCGCGCGCCCACAGACGGACCGCGCGCCCACAGACGGACCCCGCGCCCACAGACGGACCCCGCGCCCACAGACGGACCGCGCGCCCACAGACGGACCCCGCGCCCACAGACGGACCCCGCGCCCACAGACGGACCGCGCGCCCACAGACGGACCGCGCGCACACAGACGGACCGCGCGCCCACAGACGGACCGCGCGCACACAGACGGACCGCGCGCACACAGACAGACGCGCGCGCACACAGACAGACGCGCGCGCACACAGACAGACGCGCGCGCACACAGACAGACGCGCGCGCACACAGACAGACGCGCGCGCACACAGACAGACGCGCGCGCACACAGACAGACGCGCGCGCACACAGACAGAGACAGACGCACACAGACAGAGACAGACGCACACAGAAAGACGCACACAGACAGACGCGTGCGCGCACACAGACAGAGACAGACGCACACAGACAGACGCACACAGACAGACGCACACAGACAGACGCGTGCGCGCACACAGACAGAGACAGACGCACACAGACAGACGCACACAGACAGACGCGTGCGCGCACACAGACAGAGACAGACGCACACAGACAGAGACAGACGCACACAGAAAGACGCACACAGACAGATGCGTGTGCGCACACAGACAGAGACAGACGCACACAGACAGACGCACACAGACAGACGCACACAGACAGACGCACACAGACAGACGCACACAGACAGACGCACACAGACAGACGCACACAGACAGACGCGTGCGCGCACACAGACAGAGACAGACGCACACAGACAGAGACAGACGCACACACACAGACGCGTGCGCGCACACAGACAGACGCGTGCGCGCACACAGACAGACGCGTGCGCGCACACAGACAGAGACAGACGCACACAGACAGACGCACACAGACAGACGCGTGCGCGCACACAGACAGACGCACACAGACAGACGCACACAGACAGACGCACACAGACAGACGCACACAGACAGACGCACACAGACAGAGACAGACAGAGACAGACAGAGACAGACAGAGACAGACAGAGACAGACAGAGACAGACGCACGCGCGCACACAGACAGAGGCAGACAGACAGAGACAGACAGACGCACACAGACAGACGCACACAGACAGACGCACACAGACAGACGCACACAGACAGACGCACACAGACAGACGCACACAGACAGACGCACACAGACAGACGCACACAGACAGAGACAGACGCACACAGACAGACGCACACAGACAGACGCACACAGACAGACGCACACAGACAGACGCACACAGACAGAGACAGACAGAGACAGACAGAGACAGACAGAGACAGACAGAGACAGACAGAGACAGGCAGAGACAGAGCAGAGACAGGACAGAGACAGGCAGAGACAGGCAGAGACAGGCAGAGACAGAGACAGACAGAGACAGACAGAGACAGACAGAGACAGACAGAGACAGACAGAGACAGACAGAGACAGACGCACGCGCGCACACAGACAGAGACAGACAGACAGAGACAGACACACACAGAAGGACAATCTTCCCTACCTTGGAGCTTCTTCAGAACTGCCACCTCCATTTTCAGCACCTGTTTCGGTTGTTGGGCAGATTCCACCTTCAGTGCAACACTTTCCCGGATTAACAAATCTGTTGCCTCGTATATCTCGCCAAATCCTCCTCCACCAATCTTCTTCAGCTGGAATATTGACACAGTGCAATGGTCTAAATGTGACACAAATATCAGACTAGAGTTGATGATACGGGATGTACATGGGGGCTGTGGGAGGAGGTCAAATGGGTGCAGAGCGTCAGTGAGGCTAGGAGTCGAAAGGGGCGGCACAGCAGCACCATTGCCTCACACCAGGGTCCCAGGTTCGATTCCCGGCTTGGGTCACTGTCTGTGCGGAGTCTGCACGTTCTCCCCGTGTCTGCGTGGGTTTCCTCCGGGTGCTCCGGTTTCCTCCCACAAGTCCCGAAAGACGTGCTGTTAGGTGTATACGGACATTCTGAATTCTCCCTCTGTGACCCGAACAGGCGCCGGAATGTGGCGACTAGGGGCTTTTCACAGTAACTTCATTGCAGTGTTAATGTAAGCCGACTTGTGACATTAAAATAAAAATTATAAAAAAGGACAGGGAGAGGGTACAGAGGAAGGGGAGAGTGTTGGGTTGCGAGGGTGGTATGGGGGAGGGGGGGATTGCATAGGGTGAGGAGGGGGTTATGGGGCAGTGGTCGGGGGGCACAGTATAGGGTTGGGAGAGGGGTACATGGCAGGGCGAGGAGACAGTGTAGGGAGCAGAGGAGGGTAGAGGGACAGGGCAGGGGTGATCGTAGGGTAGGGAGGGGACTGTGTAGGGCTGAGAGGGTGGTATAGGGGGAGGGGACTGTGTAGGGCTGAGAGGGTGGTATAGGGGGAGGGGACTGTGTAAGATAGAGAGGGGAGAGCGTAGGATAGGGAAGGGACAGGGGGCAGTGTGAGGTAGGGAGAGGGGAGAGTGTAGGGTAAGGAAGGGACAGGGGGCAGTGTGAGGTAGGGAGAGGGGGAGAGTGTGGGATAGGGAAGGGACAGGGGGCAGTGTGAGGTAGGGAGGGGGGAAGAGTGTAGGATAGGGAAGGGACAGGGGGCAGTGTGAGGTAGGGAGGGGGGAGACTGTAGGATAGGGAAGGGACAGGGGACAGTGTGAGGTAGGGAGAGGGGAGAGTGTAGGGTAGGGAAGGGACAGGGGGCAGTGTGAGGTAGGGAGAGGGGAGAGTGTAGGATAGGGAAGGGACAGGGGGCAGTGTGAGGTAGGGAGGGGGGAGAGTGTAGGGTAGGGAAGGGACAGGGGGCAGTGTGAGGTAGGGAGAGGGGAGAGTGTAGGGTAGGAAAGGACAGGGGGCAGTGTGAGGTAGGGAGAGGGGAGAGTGTAGGGTAAGGAAGGGACAGGGGGCAGTGTGAGGTAGGGAGAGGGGAGAGTGTGGGATAGGGAAGGGACAGGGGGCAGTGTGAGGTAGGGAGGAGGGAGAGTGTAGGATAGGGAAGGGACAGGGGGCAGTGTGAGGTAGGGAGGGGGGAGACTGTAGGATAGGGAAGGGACAGGGGACAGTGTGAGGTAGGGAGAGGGGAGAGTGTAGGGTAGGGAAGGGACAGGGGGCAGTGTGAGGTAGGGAGAGGGGAGAGTGTAGGATAGGGAAGGGACAGGGGGCAGTGTGAGGTAGGGAGGGGGGGAGAGTGTAGGGTAGGGAAGGGACAGGGGGCAGTGTGAGGTAGGGAGAGGGGAGAGTGTAGGGTAGGAAAAGGACAGGGGGCAGTGTGAGGTAGGGAGAGGGGAGAGTGTGGGATAGGGAAGGGTCAGGGGGCAGTGTGAGGTAGGGAGAGGGGAGAGTGTAGGGTAGGGAAGGGACAGGGGGCAGTGTGAGGTAGGGAGAGGGGAGAGTGTAAGGTAGGGAAGGGACAGGGGGTAGTGTGAGGTAGGGAGAGGGGAGAGTGTAGGGTAGGGAAGGGACAGGGGGCAGTGTGAGGTAGGGAGAGGGGAGAGTGTAGGGTAGGGAAGGGACAGGGGGCAGTGAGAGGTAGGGAGAGGGGAGAGTGTAGGGTAGGGAAGGGACAGGGGGCAGTGCGAGGTAGGGAGGGGGGAGAGTGTAGGATAGAGAAGGGACAGGGGGCAGTGTGAGGTAGGGAGGGGGGGAGAGTGTAGGATAGGGAAGGGACAGGGGGCAGTGTGAGGTAGGGAGAGGGGAGAGTGGGGTAGGGAAGGGACAGGGGGCAGTGTGAGGTAGGGAGAGGGGAGAGTGTAGGGTAGGGAAGGGACAGGGGGCAGTGTGAGGTAGGGAGAGGGGAGAGTGTAGGGTAGGGAAGGGACAGGGGGCAGTGTGAGGTAGGGAGAGGGGAGAGTGTAGGGTAGGGAAGGGACAGGGGGCAGTGTGAGGTAGGGAGAGGGGAGAGTGTAGGGTAGGGAAGGGACAGGGGGCAGTGTGAGGTAGGGAGAGGGGAGAGTGTAGGGTAGGGAAGGGACAGGGGGCAGTGTGAGGTAGGGAGAGGGGAGACTGTAGGATAGGGAAGGGACAGGGGGCAGTGTGAGGTAGGGAGAGGGGAGAGTGTAGGGTAGGGAAGGGACAGGGGGCAGTGTGAGGTAGGGAGAGGGGAGAGTGTAGGGTAGGGAAGGGACAGGGGGCAGTGTGAGGTAGGGAGAGGGGAGAGTGTAGGATAGGGAAGGGACAGGGGTCAGTGTGAGGTAGGGAGAGGGGAGAGTGTAGGGTAGGGAAGGGACAGGGGGCAGTGTGAGGTAGGGAGGGGGGGGAGACTGTAGGATAGGGAAGGGACAGGGGGCAGTGTGGGGTAGGGAGGGGGGAGAGTGTAGGATAGGGAAGGGACAGGGGGCAGTGTGAGGTAGGGAGGGGGGAGAATGTGGGATAGGGAAGGGACAGGGGGCAGTGTGAGGTAGGGAGAGGGGAGAGTGTAGGGTAGGGAAGGGACAGGGGGCAGTGTGAGGTAGGGAGAGGGATACAGTGGGCGGGGAGAATGTAGGGCGTGGAGGAGGGTAAAGCTAGTATCACTCACCACTTTCCAGCGATCTTTCACAACAAAAGCCACAGGCAAGATGTCGACCTGCTCTCCGCCCCCACTCATGTTTGCCTCTTCCTGTGCAGGGGCTGCTAGGCACTGCATTGGAGAGGCAGCCAGAACTCATATAGACTGTATTCAAGTTGCTCCATTTACCTACAAACGGCAAAACAGACACAATTCTTTATATCAGCAGCCTGCCAGTGACACCAACATTTCTGGAGTTCACAGAAAGCTATAAAATTCTAACAGGATTGGACGGGGTAGATGCAGGGAGGATGTTCCCGATGCTGGATATGCCCAGAACCAGGGGGCACAGTCTGAAGATACGGGGTAGACCATTTTGGACAGAGATGAGGAGAACTTTCTTCACCCAGAGAGTGGTCGGCCTGTGGGATTCATTACACTAGGATGTAGTGGAGAACAAAACAGTGTATGTTTTGAAGAAGCAGTTAGATATAGCACTGAGGGTGAAGGGGATCAAAGGAGCATTGTGGTTAGCACAATCGCTTCACAGCTCCAGGGTCCCAGGTTCGATTCCGGCTTGGGTCACTGTCTGTGCGGAGTCTGCACATCCTCCCTGTGTGTGCGTGGGTTTCCTCCGGGTGCTCCGGTTTCCTCCCACAGTCCAAAGTTGTGCAGGTTAGGTTGATTGGCCATGATAAATTGCCCTTAGTGTCCAAAATTGCCCTTAGTGTTGGGTGGGGTTACTGGGTTATGGGGATAGGGTGGAGGTGTTAACCTTGGGTACGGTGCTCTATCCAGGAGCCGGTGCAGACTCGATGGGCCGAATGGCCACCTTCTGCACTGTAAATTCTATGATCTATGATATGGGGGAAAGCGGGATCAGGTTATTCAGTTGGATGATCATATTAATGGCAGAGCAGGCTCGAAGGGCTGAATGGCCTCCTCGTGCTCCTACTTTCTATGTTTCAGCTGCACCCCACATCCCCCGCAGCCAGACCCCCCCTCACTACTCAGGAGCAAGCCTCCCCCCAGCCCCCAAACCACCTCTCTTTGGAGCCGGACGGCACCCCCCACCACCCTCAGAACCAGACTCCACACCCCTGCCGGAGCCTGACAAACAAGCCCCCCACCCCAACCCCCGGTGCCAACGTCAGCAGTCGCCGAGCCAGCTGCCACTCTCTCCCCTATAACCGTTCCACTCCCCCAGAGCCAGCTGCCACTCTCTCCCCTATAACCGTTCCACTCCCCCAGAGCCAGCTGCCACTCTCACCCCTATAACCGTTCCACTCCCCCAGAGCCAGCTGCCACTCTCTCCCCTATAACCGTCCCACTCCCCCAGAGCCAGCTGCCACTCTCTCCCCTATAACCGTTCCACTCCCCCAGAGCCAGCTGCCACTCTCTCCCCTATAACCGTTCCACTCCCCCAGAGCCAGCTGCCACTCTCTCCCCTATAACCGTTCCACTCCCCCAGAGCCAGCTGCCACTCTCTCCCCTATAACCGTTCCACTCCCCCAGAGCCAGCTGCCACTCTCACCCCTATAACCGTTCCACTCCCCCAGAGCCAGCTGCCACTCTCTCCCCTATAACCGTTCCACTCCCCCAGATCCAGCTGCCACTCACACCCCTATAACCGTTCCACTCCCCCAGAGCCAGCTGCCACTCTCACCCCTATAACCGTTCCACTTCCCCAGAGCCAGCTGCCACTCTCTCCCCTATAACCGTTCCACTCCCCCAGAGCCAGCTGCCACTCTCGCCCCTATAACCGTTCCACTCCCCCAGATCCAGCTGCCACTCACACCCCTATAACCGTTCCACTCCCCCAGAGCCAGCTGCCACTCTCACCCCTATAACCGTTCCACTCCCCCAGAGCCAGCTGCCACTCTCACCCCTATAACCGTTCCACTTCCCCAGAGCCAGCTGCCACTCTCACCCCTATAACCGTTCCACTCCCCCAGATCCAGCTGCCACTCTCTCCCCTATAACCGTTCCACTCCCCCAGAGCCAGCTGCCACTCTCTCCCCTATAACCGTTCCACTCCCCCAGAGCCAGCTGCCACTCTCTCCCCTATAACCGTTCCACTCCCCCAGAGCCAGCTGCCACTCTCTCCCCTATAACCGTTCCACTCCCCCAGAGCCAGCTGCCACTCTCTCCCCTATAACCGTTCCACTCCCCCAGAGCCAGCTGCCACTCTCTCCCCTATAACCGTTCCACTCCCCCAGAGCCAGCTGCCACTCTCTCCCCTATAACCGTTCCACTCCCCCAGAGCCAGCTGCCACTCTCACCCCTATAACCGTTCCACTTCCCCAGAGCCAGCTGCACTTCACCCAGCCGCCCCCCCCCCCCCATCCCCACCCCGGTGCAGTCCTCCAGCAAGTCCCTCCTGGTGTAGGGGACAGTATTGAATATCCCTCCTGGTGTAGGGGACAGTATTGAATATCCCTCCTGGTGTAGGGGACAGTATTGAATATCCCTCCTGGTGTAGGGGACAGTATTGAATATCCATCCTGGTGTAGGGGGACAGTATTGAATATCCATCCTGGTGTAGGGGGACAGTATTGAATATCCCTCCTGGTGTAGGGGACAGTATTGAATATCCATCCTGGTGTAGGGGGACAGTATTGAATATCCATCCTGGTGTAGGGGACAGTATTGAATATCCCTCCTGGTGTACGGGGACAGTATTGAATATCCATCCTGGTGTAGGGGACAGTATTGAATATCCCTCCTGGTGTAGGGGACAGTATTGAATATCTATCCTGGTGTAGGGGACAGTATTGAATATCCCTCCTGGTGTAGGGGACAGTATTGAATATCCATCCTGGTGTAGGGGACAGTATTGAATATCCATCCTGGTGTAGGGGACAGTATTGAATATCCATCCTGGTGTAGGGGACAGTATTGAATATCCCTCCTGGTGTAGGGGGACAGTATTGAATATCTATCCTGGTGTAGGGGACAGTATTGAATATCCCTCCTGGTGTAGGGGACAGTATTGAATATCTATCCTGGTGTAGGGGACAGTATTGAATATCTATCCTGGTGTAGGGGACAGTATTGAATATCTATCCTGGTGTAGGGGACAGTATTGAATATCACTCCGGGGCGGAAGGCGGGGCGGAAGGCGGGGCGGAAGGCGGGGCGGAAGGCGGGGCGGAAGGCGGGGCGGAAGGCGGGGCGGAGGGCGGGGCGGAGGGCGGGGCGGAGGGCGGGGCGGAAGGCGGGGCGGAGGGCGGGGCGGAAGGAGGGGCGGAAGGCGGGGCGGAAGGCGGGGCGGAGGGCGGGGCGGAGGGCGGGGCGGAGGGCGGGGCGGAAGGCGGGGCGGAAGGCGGGGCGGAAGGCGGGGCGGAAGGCGGGGCGGAGGGCGGGGCGGAGGGCGGGGCGGAGGGCGGGGCGGAAGGCGGGGCGGAAGGCGGGGCGGAAGGCGGGGCGGAAGGCGGGGCGGAAGGCCGGGCGGAAGGCCGGGCGGAAGGCCGGGCGGAAGGCCGGGCGGAAGGCCGGGCGGAAGGCCGGGCGGAAGGCGGAGCGGAAGGCCGGGCGGAAGGCGGGGCGGAAGGCGGGGCGGAAGGCGGGGCGGAAGGCGGGGCGGATGGCAGAGCGGAAGGCGGGGCGGGGCGGATGGTGGTAGAAAGCCTAGTGGAGGAAAGGGGGCAGGTGCACAGGAGGTACACAGAAGCCCAGGAAGAAGGGATGGCAAAGGAACGGCAGAGGTTGCAGATGGAATTCGGGCTGTTATCTACGGGTAAGGCAGTAGAGCAGTTGAGAAGAGCGAGGGGGCGATATTCAAGTATGGAGAGAAGGCGAGCAGGATGTTAGCGCACCAGTTGAGGAAGCAGGAGGCGGCGAGGGAGATTGGGAAAGTGAAGGATACTGGTGGGAATATGGTCCTGGACCCGGCGGGGGGTGAACGTGGTGTTTAAGGACTTCTATAGCAAGCTGGACAGGCCGGAACCCCAGCTGGGGTGGAGGGGATGAGGCGGTTTTTGGAAAGGGTGGAGTAATTGAAGGTAGACGAGGAGCTGATGGAGGGTTTGGAGAGGGGTTTGGGAGGGGGGGGAGGGGGGGGGGTTTGCGCACAGGGTCACGCTTTATGCGGATGTCCTACTTCTGTACATATCGGACCCGCTGGGGGGATTCTGGGGATATGAGAGGAATTTGGCCAGTTTTCGGGGTATAAATTGAATATGGGTAAGAGTGAGGTCTTTGCGATCCAGGGGAAGGGGGCAGGAGGAGAGATTGGGTGAGATGATGATGGTGTATTTGGGTATCCAGTGGCACAGGGGGTGGGAGCAGCTGCATAAACTGAAAACAGTGTTGGCTGGTAGAACAGATGAGGAGGACTGTGGGAGGTGGAACGTGCTCCTAGCGGGGCGGGTACAGACAGTTAAAAGGACCGTCCTCCCGAGGTTTTTGTTTGTTTTTCAGAGCCTTCCAATTTTTATCCCCAAGGCCTTCTTTAAAAAGGTGAATGCAGTGATCTCGGGATTTGTTTGGGCGGGTAAAAGCCGTCGGGTGAAGAAGGTGCTGCTGGAGCGGGGGCGTGAGGGGGAGGGGGGGAGGCGTGAGGGGGGAGGGGGGAGGCGTGAGGGGGAGGTGGTGGGGGAGGGGGAGGCGGGCTCTTGTGAATTTTAGCAATTATTATTGGGCGGCAAATATAACGATGGTCAGGAAGTGGATAGTGGGGGAGGGGTCAGTGGGGGAGGGGTCGGTGTGGGAGTGGGTGGAGGCAGCATCATGTAAAGACACGTGTTTAGGGGCATTGTTAACGGTACCTCTGCCATTCTCGCCGGCTCAGTACTCCACAAGCCCGGTAGTAATGGCAGCCCCAAGGATGTGGGGACAGTGGCAGAGCACCTGAGGCTGGAGGGGGCGTCGGGGTGGCACCGATATGGGATAACCACCGGTTTGCTCGGGGAGGGGGGGCTGGATGGAGGATTTTGGAGGTGGCAGCGGGCAGGGATCGAGAGATTTGGGAATCCCTTTATTGATGAGAATTTCCCGAGCTTGGAGGAGGAGTTTGTGTTGCCAGGTGGGAATAGGTAAGAGATATTGTGCGGAGGCAGGTTTCGACATTCCCACACCTGCCACCTTGGGGGCTGCAGGATAAAGTGGTGTCGAGAACAGGAGTAGGAAAGGGGAAGGTTTCAGAGAGGGAGGGAGCCCCGATAGGGGAGGTGAAGAGAAAGTGGGAAGAGGAGCTGGGAGGGGAGTTGGAGGCTGGGTTATGGGACGAAGCCCTGAGGAGAGTCAATGCATCCTCGTCACGCGCCAGGCTCAGCCTGACCCAGTTCAAGGTGGTCCACAGGGCCTGGATGAGCAGGTTCTTTGAGGGGGTGGAGGATAGGTGTGGGTTCTGTGCGCAGGGCCTTGCGAACCATGTCCATATGTTTTGTGCATGTCCGAGGCTGAGGGGTTTGCTGACGCACGTCACAGTGAGGGTGGGGCCAAGTTGACCTTTGATGTGTTTGGGGGGGGGGGGGGCAGAGAGGCCGATGTGCTGGCCTTTGCCTCCCTGGTGGCCCGGAGACAGATCTTACTGGGATGGGGGGGGACTCGGAGCCCCTGAAGTTGGGGGTGTGGGTTAGCAACATGGCGGGGTTTGTCAGACTCGGAAATTGGCCTGGAGGGGATCGCTGCAGGGCTTTGCTCGGAGGTGGCAGCCATTCACAAACTTCATCGAGAAAAATTAAGCTGTCAGCGGGGGGGGGCATTGGGGGGAGGGGTAAGGGCAGGAGAACCATCGGAGGGGCGGCTGGGGAAGGTGGCACTGTTTGTGTAAGCTGTGTTGGCTGGGTCTGTGCTGGGGGGGGGGGGGGGGGGGGGGTTGTTGGCTATATTACTGCGTTTTTGTTCTTGTTGAAATTTGATGTTTAAAATTGTTAAAATTATAAAAGCCTCAATAAAATATTTTTTTTTTTAAATACAGGAGGGAGATAGAGAACCGTGAGGTTATGCAGCAACAACAATCTCTCCAATTGGATAAGTAACTGGCTATCACATAGAAGGCAAAGAGTGGTGGTGGATGGAAAATGTTCAGACTGGAGACCAGTTACCAGCGGTGTACCACAGGGATCAGTGCTGGGTCCAGTTACCAGCGGTGTACCACAGGGATCAGTGCTGGGCCCAGTTACCAGCGGGGTACCACAGGGATCAGTGCTGGGTCCAGTTACCAGCGGTGTACCACAGGGATCAGTGCTGGGTCCAGGTACCAGCGGTGTACCACAGGGATCAGTGCTGGGTCCAGGTACCAGCGGCGTACCACAGGGATCAGTGCTGGGTCCAGTTACCAGCGGTGTACCACAGGGATCAGTGCTGGGTCCAGTTACCAGCGGTGTACCACAGGGATCAGTGCTGGGTCCAGTTACCAGCGGGGTACCACAGGGATCAGTGCTGGGTCCAGTTACCAGCGGTGTACCACAGGGATCAGTGCTGGGTCCAGTTACCAGCGGTGTACCACAGGGATCAGTGCTGGGCCCAGTTACCAGCGGTGTACCACAGGGATCAGTGCTGGGTACCAGCGGTGTATCACAGGGATCAGTGCTGGGTACCAGCGGTGTATCACAGGGATCAGTGCTGGGCCCAGTTACCAGCGGTGTACCACAGGGATCAGTGCTGGGTCCAGTTACCAGCGGTGTATCACAGGGATCAGTGCTGGGCCCAGTTACCAGCGGTGTACCACAGGGATCAGTGCTGGGTCCAGGTACCAGCGGGGTACCACAGGGATCAGTGCTGGGTCCAGTTCCCAGCGGGGTACCACAGGGATCAGTGCTGGGCCCAGTTACCAGCGGTGTGCCACAGGGATCAGTGCTGGGTCCTCTACTACTTGTGATTTTTATCAATGACTTAGAGGAGGGGGCTGAAGGGTGGGTCAGTAAATTTGCTGATGGCACCAAGATTGGTGGAGTAGTGGATGAGGTGGGGGGCTGTTATAGGCTACAAAGGGACATTGATAGGATGCAGAGCTGGGCCGAAAAATGGCAGATGGAGTTTAACCCTGATAAGTGCGAGGTGATTCATTTTGATAGAAAAAATTTGAATGCGGATTACAGGGTCAACGGCAGGGTTCTGAGGAATGTGGAGGAACAGAGAGATCTTGGGGTTCATGTCCACAGGTCTCTGAAGGTTGCCACTCAAGTGGATAGAGTCGTGAAGAAGGCTTATAGTGTGTTAGCGTTTATTAACAGGGGGCTTGAGTTTAAGAGCCGCGGGGTTATGCTGCAACTGTACATGACCCTGGTGAGATCGCATTTGGAGTATTGTGCGCAGTTCTGGTCACCTCACTATAGGAAGGATGTGGAAGCATTGGAAAGGGTGCAAAGGAGATTTACCAGGATGCTGCCTGGTTTGCAGGATAGGTCTTATGAGGAAAGGTTGAGAGAGCTAGAGCTTTTCTCTTTGGAGCGGAAGAGGATGAGAGGCAATTTAATAGAGGTTTATAAGATGATGAGGGGGTAGATAGAGTGGACGTTCAGAGACTATTTGCTCGGGTGGATGTAGCTGTTACAAGGGGGCATAACTATAAGGTTCAGGGTGGGAGATATAGGAGGGATGTCCGAGGTAGGTTCTTTACTCAGAGACTGGTTCGGGGCTGTTTAGCACAGGGCTAAATTGCTGGCTTTGAAAGCAGACCAGCAGCACGGTTCGATTCCTGTACCAGCCTCCCCGAACAGGTGCCGGAATGTGGCGACTAGGGGCTTTTCACAGTAACTTCATTTTAAGCCTACTCGTGACAATAAGCAATTTTCATTTTCATTTCATTTCGTTAGGGTGTGGAATGGACTGCCTGCTGTGATAGTGGAGTCGGACACTTTAGGAACTTTTAAGCGGTTATAGGATAGGCACATGGAGCACACCAGAATGACAGGGATAGTTTGATCTTGGTTTCGGATAATGCTCGGCACAACATCGAGGGCCGAACGGCCTGTTATGTGCTGTACTGTTCTATGTTCAATGTTCAATGTTCTCCCTCAATGCCAGCAAAACTAAAGGGCTGGTCATCGACTTCAGGAAGCAAAGTACTGTACACACCCCTGTCAGCATCAACGGGGCCGAGGTGGAGATGGTTAGCAGTTTCAAATTCCTAGGGGTGCACATCACCAAAAATCTGTCCTGGTCCACTCACGTCGACGCTATCACCAAGAAAGCACAACAGCGCCTATACTTCCTCAGGAAACTAAGGAAATTCGGCATGTCCACATTAACCCTTACCAACTTTTACAGATGCACTATAGAGAGCATCCTATCAGGCTGCATCACAGCCTGGTATGGCAACTGCTCGGCCCAGGACCGCAAGGAACTTCAGAGAGTCGTGAATATCGCCCAGTCCATCACACAAACCTGCCTCCCATACATGGACTCCATCTACACCTCCCGCTGCCTGGGGAAAACGGGCAGCATAATCAACATATCTCCTGCCCCAATGATAATACTAAATTTTTCAGACCGGAGGTAATCAGCAGTCAAACACCAGATAACTTCAAAGAACCTTTTATTTACCGCGGGGCTGCAGCACAAGCGTAACTGAGTTACAGCAAGTGAAGGCAATGTTTTCTTAGTTACAGTTGACTATATATTATTACAAAACCCCTCAAGCCTTTCAATCATTAGTCATACAATTAGCTCATTAAACCCCTCCTTCATGTAATTATTTCTTCCCATCATTAATTAATACTCATGGACAAAGACAAGAGGGGTCCGAAAGGAAGAGTGCTAAATTGGGGAAAGGCAGAGTATAACAAAATTCGGCCGGAGCTCAGGAATGTGGATTGGGAGCAGCTGTTTAAGGGTAAATCCACATTGAAATGTGGAAGTCTTTTAAGGAAAGGTTGATTAGAGTGCAGGACAGACATGTTCCTGTGAAAATGAGAGATAGAAATGGCAAGATTAGGGAACCATGGATGACGGGTGAAATTGTGAGACTAGCTAAGATGAAAAAGGAAGCATACATAAGATCGAGGCAACTCAAAACTGATGAAGCTTTGGAGGAATATCGGGAAAGTAGGACAAATCTCAAACGCGCAATAAAGAGGGCTAAAAGGGGTCATGAAATATCTTTGGCTAACAGGGTTAAGGAAAATCCCAAAGCCTTTTATTCGTATGTAAGGAGCAAGAGGGTAACTAGAGAAAGGATTGGCCCACTCAAAGACAAGAGAGGGAATTTATGCGTGGACTCAGAGGAAATGGGTGAGATTCATAATGATTACTTTGCATCGGTATTCACAAAGGAGAGGGACAAGGTGGATGTTGAGGCTAGGGATGGATGTTTAAATACTCTAAGTCAAGTTGTCATACGGAAAGGGGAAGTTTTGGGTATTCTAAAAGACATTAAGGTGGACAAGTCCCCAGGACCGGATGGGATCTATCCCAGGTTACTGAGGGAAACGAGGGTCGAAATAGCTGGGGCCTTAACAGATATCTTTGCAGCATCCTTGAGCACGGGTGAGGTCCCGGAGGACTGGAGAATTGCTAATGTTGTCCCTTTGTTTAAGAAGGGTAGCAGGGAAAATCCAGGGAATTACAGACCTGTGAGCTTGACGTCAGTGGTAGGCAAACTGTTGGAGAAGATACTGAGGGATAGGATCTATTCACATCTGGAAGAAAATAGACTTATCAGTGATAGGCAGCATGGTTTTGTGCAGGGAAGGTCACGTCTTACAAACCTAATAGAATTCTTTGAGGAAGTGACAAAGTTAATTGATGAGGGAAGGGCTGTAGATGTCCTATACATGGACTTTAGTAAGGCGTTTAATAAGGTTTCCCATGGCAGGTTGATGGCAAAAGTGAAGTCGTATGGGGTTCAGGGTGTACTAGCTAGATGGATAAAGAACTGTCTGGGCAACAGGAGACAGAGAGTAATGGTGGAAGGGAGTGTCTCAAAATGGAGAAAGGTGACTAGTGGTGTTCCACAGGGTTCCGTGCTCGGACCACTGTTGTTTGTGATCTACATAAATGACCTGGAGGAAGGTATAGGTGGTCTGATTACCAAGTTTGCAGATTATACTAAGATTGGTGGAGTTGCAGATAGCGAGGAGGACTGTCAGAGAATACAACAAAATATAGATAGATTGGAGAGTTGGGCAGAGAAATGGCAGATGGAGTTCAATCCAGGCAAATGCGAGGTGATGCATTTTGGAAGATCAAATTCAAGAGCGGACTATATGGTCAATGGAAGGGTCCTGGGGAAAATTGATGTGCGGAGAGATCTGGGAGTTCAGGTCCATTGTACCCTGAAGGTGGCAACGCAGGTTGATAGAGTGGTCAAGAAGGCATACAGCATGCTTGCCTTCATCGGACGGGGTATTGAGTACAAGAGTAGTCAGGTCATGTTACAGTTGTATAGGACTTTGGTTCGGCCACATTTGGAATACTGCGTGCAGTTCTGGTCGCCACATTACCAGAAGGATGTGGATGCTTTGGAGAGGGTGCAGAGGAGGTTCACCAGGATGTTGCCTGGTATGGAGGGTGCTAGCTATGAAGAAAGGTTGATTAGATTAGGATTGTTTTCGTTGGAAAGACGGAGGTTGAGGGGGGACCTGATTGAGGTATACAAAATTATGAGAGGTATGGACAGGGTGGATAGAAACAAGCTTTTTCCAAGAGTGGGGGTGTCAGTTACAAGGGGTCACGATTTCAAGGTGAGAGGGGGAAAGTTTAAGGGAGATGTGCGTGGAAAGTTTTTTACGCAGAGGGTGGTGGGTGCCTGGAACGCTTTACCAGCGGAGGTGGTAGAGGCGGGCACGATAGCATAATTTAAGATGCATCTAGACAGGTATATGAATGGGTGGGAACAGAGGGAAGTAGACCTTGGAAAATAGGCAACAGATTTAGATAAAGGATCTGGATCAGCACAGGCTGGGAAGGGCCGAAGGGCCTGTTCCTGTGCTGTAATTTTCTTTGTTCTTTGTTCTTCTTTGTAATACAGTTAGTTCACAAGTTTCATAGTATAGCTATTCTTTATCGAAAGTTCTGAGGAGTGAAGTTCTCACAAACAGTTACAGACTCCCACGGATGGTTCACAGGCTTCCCAGACAGCCAAGGCCGTGATAACGCTTTCTCACAGGAGCAATTCATTTTACAAGGCACGTACACATATTTGCACAAACTTGACATTCCATTTCCCATCAAGCTCTGATTTTAACTTGAGACAAACTCTCACCACCAGAGGTGCAAACACCCTGGACCACTGCTACACGAGCATCAAAGGTGCCTACCGCTCCATTCCCCGACCACACTTTGGCAAATCCAACCACGAGTCGGTATTCCTACTTCTGGCTTACAAAAGGCAACTCCAGCGCGCTGAGCCAGTCAAGGAAACCGTGCAGTGCTGGTCCGAGGAATCTGAGGATATCCTCCATGACTGCTTGGAGTCTGTGGACTGGTCCATATTCCAGGCCGTGGCAGCTAACCTGGACTAGTACGTAACCACCGTCACAGACTTCATCAGCAAGTGTATCGAGGACTGTGTACCGAAGAAGATAATACCGGTGTTCCCCAATAGGAAACCCTGGCTCAGCCAAAAGGTCCACTCCCTGCTGAAGCTCCAGACGGAGGCGTTCAAGTCTGACGGCCCTGACCTATATCAGAAATCCAGGTACGATGTATGGAAGCAATCAGAGATGCAAAAAGACAATACCGGATCAAACTAGAGTCCCAGGCCAACGACACTAACCCACAACCATAAGACCATAAGACATAGGAGCAGAATTAGGCCACTCGGCCCATCAACTATGGTAGGGCCCAGACAAGATGACAGGCTATAAAGCAAGGCCAGGCAGGGATATCTGGGGCTGGAGCATCCCTACCCGATGATCTGAACAAGTTCTATGCCCGTTTTGAGCAGTCAGCCAATGTATCAGTGCCACCTGCCCCAACAGCCCTGGCCACACCCATACCCACTATTACAGCCTCAGGGGTAGGAGCTGCCTTCTTGAACGTGAACCCGCGGAAAGTGACGGGTCCTGACGGAGTCCCTGGACGAGCACTCAGAGCCTGTACAGACCAGCTAGCGAGTGTATTCGCAGATATCTTCACCACCTCACTCCTCTGCTCTGAGATCCCCAGCTCCTTCAAGATGGCCACCATAATGCCAGCACCAAGGTAGCCTTTCTCAACCATTACCGACCGGTGGCCCTGACGTCTGTTATCATGAAATGCTTCGAGCGGCTAGTCATAAAAAAAGAACAAAGAACAATACAGCTCAGGAACAGGCCCTTCGGCCCTCCAAGCCTGTACCAGTCGTGATACCAACCTTTGCCAAAACCCTCAGCCCTTCCCTGTGCTGTATCCCTCTATACCCATCCTATCCATGTATTTGTCAAGATGCCTTTTGAACGCCGTTAATGTATCTGCTTCCACAGCCTCCCCTGGCAACGCGTTCCAGGCACTCACCACCCTCTGTGTAAAAACCCTGCCTCACACATCTCCTCTAAACTTTGCCCCATGGACCTTAAACCTATGCCCCCTGGTGACTGACCCCTCCACCCTGGGAAAGAGTGCCTGCCCATCCACTCTGTCCATGCCCCTCATAATCTTGTAGCCCTCTATCAGGTCGCCCCTCAACCTCCGTCTTCCTAATGAAAACAGTCTGAGTCTATTCAGCCTCTCCACATAGCCAACACCCTCCATACCAGGCAACATCCTGGTAAACCTCCTCTGCACCCTCTCCAAAGCCTCCACATCCTTCTGGTAGTGTGGCGACCAGAATTGTGCGCAATATTCCAAGTGCGGCCTTACCAAGGTTCTATACAGCTGCAGCCTGACTTGCCAGTTTTTATACTCGATGCCCCGTCCAATGAAGACAACCATTCCGTCTGCTTTCTTGACAACCTTGTCCACTTGTGTTGCCACTTTCAAAGATCTGTGGACCTGTACGCCCAGCTCTCTCTGACTCTCTATATTCCTAAGGGTTTTGCCATTTACTGTATATTTCCCCTCTATGTTTGTCCGGATTGAAATCCATTTGCCATTTCTCTGCCCAAGTCTCCAACCTATCGATGTCCTCCTGTATCTTCTGACAATCCTCAACACTATCTGCCACTCCACCAACCTTGGTGTCATCGCAA
This sequence comes from Scyliorhinus canicula, assembly GCF_902713615.1. Classification (NCBI taxonomy): domain Eukaryota; kingdom Metazoa; phylum Chordata; class Chondrichthyes; order Carcharhiniformes; family Scyliorhinidae; genus Scyliorhinus; species Scyliorhinus canicula. Next base: position 128,521 of record NC_052151.1, on the reverse strand, counting down.
ACTTACTAATCAGACTGGCTACATTTTCCTCTAAATCGTTTATGTACACCACAAACAACACAGAGGCCCCGGCACAGATCCCTGTGGAACACCGCTAGTCACAACCTTCCATTCAGAAAAACATCCTTTCTACTGCTACCCTTTTTGCCTTCTGTATCCATTTTAGTAGGTCACCCCTGATCCCCTGTGACTTCACCTTTTCTACCAGTCTGCCATTAGGCACCTTGTCACAGGCTTTAATGAAGTCCATGTAAACAACAGCCACCGCCCTCCCCTCATCAATCAGCTTTGTTACCTCCTCAAAAAACTTGGCGGATTGGAAATTAGCAAACGTGACACCACTGTTTAAAAAAGGAGGTAGGCAGAGAACAGGAAATTATAGGCCAGTGAGCTTAACATCGGCAGTAGGGAAGATGCTGGAATCTATCATCAAGGAAGAAATTGCGAGGCATCTAGATAGATATTGTCCCATTGGGCAGACGCAGCATGGGTTCATAAAGGGCAGGTCGTGCCTAACAAATTTAGTGGAATTTTTTGAGGACATTACCAGTGCAGTAGATAACGGGGAGCCAATGGATGTGGTATATCTGGATTTCCAGAAAGCATTTGACAAGGTGCCACACAAAAGGTTGCTGCATAAGATAAAGATGCATGGCATTAAGGGTAAAGTAGTAGCATGGATAGAGGATTGGTTAATTAATAGAAAGCAAAGAGTGGGGATTAATGGGTGTTTCTCTGGTTGGCAATCAGTAGCTAGTGGTGTCCCTCAGGGATCCGTGTTGGGCCCACAATTGTTCACAATTTACATAGATGATTTGGAGTTGGGGACCAAGGGCAATGTGTCCAAGTTTGCAGACGACACTAAGATGAGGGGATAGGCAAAAAGTACAGAGGATACCAGAAGTCTGCAGAGGGATTTGGATAGGTTAAGTGAATGGGCTAGGGTCTGGCAGATGGAATACAATGTTGACAAATGTGAGGTTATCCATTTTGTTAGGAATAACAGCAAAAGGGATTATTATTTAAATGATAAAATATTAAAACATGCTGCTGTGCAGAGAGGACCTGGGTGTGCTAGTGCATGAGTCGCAAAAAGTTGGTTTACAGGTGCAACAGGTGATTAAGAAGGCAAATGGAATTTTGTCCTTCATTGCTAGAGGGATGGAGCTTAAGACTAGGGAGGTTATGCTGCAATTGTATAAGGTGTTAGTGAGGCCACACCTGGTGTATTGTGTTCAGTTTTGGTCTCCTTACTTGAGAAAGGACATACTGGCGCTGGAGGGTGTGCAGAGGAGATTCACTAGGTTAATCCCAGAGCTGAAGGGGCTGGATTACGAGGAGACGTTGAGTAGACTGGGACTGTACTCGTTGGAATTTAGAAGGATGAGGGGGATTTTATAAAAACATATAAAATTATGAAGGGAATAGATAGGATAGATGCGGGCAAGTTGTTTCCACTGGTGGGTGAAAGCAGAACTAGGGGACATGGCCTCAAAATAAGGGGAAGTAGATTTAGGACTGAGTTTAGGAGGAACTTCTTCACCCAAAGGGTTGTGAATCTATGGAATTCCTTGCCCAGTGAAGCAGTTGAGGTTCCTTCATTACATGTTTGCAAGATAATGACAGATATTTTTTTGAAGAATAAAGGAATAAAGGGTTATGGTGTTCGGGCCGGAAAGTGGAGCTGAGTCCACAAAAGATCAGCCATGATCTAATTGAATGCTGGAGCAGGCTTGAGGGGCCAAATGGCCAACTCCTGCTCCTAGTTCTTATGTAACTTATTGAGGCACAACCTCCCCTTCACAAAACCATGCTGTCTATCGCTTTTGAGTCCATTTGTTTCCAAATGGGTACAAACCCTGTCCCTGAGAATTCTCTCCAATAATTTACCTGCAACAGACGTGAGGCTCACCGGCCTATAGTTTCCAGGATTATCCCTGCTACCTTTCTGAAACAGCGGTACCACATTAGCTATTCTCTAGTCCTCTGGGATCTCACCTGTAGCCAATGAGGATACAAAGATGTCAGTCAAGGCCCCAGCAATTTCCTCCCTTGCTTCCCTCAGTATTCTGGAGTAAATCCCATCCGGCCCAGGAGACTTATCTACCTTAATAACTTTTAAAATACCCAATACCTCCTTTTTTTTGATGTTAACATGATTCAGACTGTCCACACACCCTACCCAAGAATTATCTTCTACAAAGTCCCTTTCTTTAGTGAACACTGATGCAATGTACTCATTTAGTATCTCGCCCATTTCCTCTGGCTCAACACATAGATCCTCCCCACTGTCCTTAAGTGGTCCAATCCTTTCCCTGACCACCCTCTTGCTTTTTACATATGAATAAAAAGCTTTGGGATTCACCTTAATCCTACTTTCCAAGGACTTTTCATGTCCCCTCCTCGCCCGCCTAATTTCCCGCTTCAGTACCTTCCTACTTTTTTTATACTCCTCAAGGATTTCAATTGTCCCCATCCATCTGGGCCATACAAAAGTCTCCTTTTTCTTTTTGACGAGGTTCACAATATCTCTCGTTATCCAAGGCTCCCTAAACTTCCCAGACTTATCCTTCATTCTCTCAGGAATGTGAATTTCCTGAATCCTAATCAACCGTCGCTTGAAAGACTGCCACATATCCAACAGCCGCACCCAATCCAAATTCTTCAATTCCTGTCTAATGTTATCGTAATTTGCCTTTCTCATACCAGCCTCCCCGAACAGGCACCGGAATGTGGCGACTAGGGGCTTTTCACAGTAACTTCATTTGAAGCCTACTCGTGACAATAAGCAATTTTCATTTCATTTCATTTCCCCAGTTTAGCCCCTTAATGCGAGGGTTACCCTCATCCCGGCCCAAAAGTACCCGAAAATGTCCAGAATTGTGGTCACTACTCCCAAAATGTTCCCCTCCTGAAACCTCAACCACCTGTCCAGGCTCATTCCCCAATGCCAGGTCCAGTAGTGCCCCTTCCCTAGTTGGACTATCTATTGCATCAAGGAGGCTTCCTGGATGCTCCTTGCAAACTCTGCCCCATCCAAACCCCCAGCACTAAGTGAGTCCCAGTCAATATCGGGGAAATTAAAATCCCCGACCACAACAACCCTGTTACTTTTGCACCTATTCAAAATCTCTCTGCCTATCTGCTCCTCTATCTCTCGCTGGCAGTTGGGGGGCCTGTAATAAACCCCCAACATTGTGATTGCCCCTTTCCTGTTCCTGAGCTCTACCCAGATTGCCTCATTGTATGAGCCCTCCAAGGTGTCCCCCCACAGTCCGGCTATAATATTCTCCTTAACCAGTAGTACTACTCCCCCCACCCCTTTTACATCCCCTCTATTGCTCCTGGAAGCATCTATATCCTCCAACATTCAGCTGCCAATCCTGCCCTTCCTTTAACCATGTTTCTGTGATAGCCACAACATCGTAATTCCAAGTACAAATAAGTGCTCCAAGTTCATCTGCCTTACCAGCTATACATCTGGCATTGAAACAAATACACTTCAACCCACTGTGTTTGAGCAGACAGGGTGATGTTGCTCTCTTATTTTTGTTCGCTATTTCCCCTTCAGTAATGACACCTTCTAAGCTAAGCTAATAATCTGGTTCCCGCTCCCCTGCCATACTAGTTTAAACCCTCCCGAGTGACTCTAGCAAACCTCGCAGCCAGGATATTTATGCCTCTCCAATTTCGATGCAACCCGTCCTTCTTATACAGGTCCCACCTGCCCCAGAAGAGATCCCAGTGTTCCAGAAATCTGAAACCCTCCCTCCTACACCACCAGTTTAGCCACGTGTTTAGCTGCACTATCCTCCTATTTGTAGCCTCACTGGCACATGGCACAGGGAGTAATCCTGAGATTACAACCCTCGAGGTCCTGTTTTTTAGCTTCCTGCCAACTCCCTGAACTCCTTCTGCAGGACCTCATCACTCTTCCTGCCGATGTCGTTAGTACCTATGTAAACTACGACCTCTGGCTGTTTACCCTCCCCCTTCAGGACATCCTATTTTCGTTCAGACATCCTTGACCCTGGCACCAGGGAGGCAACACACCATCCTGGAGTCTCTTTCACGTCCACACAAGTGTCTACCTGTGCCCCTGACTATAGAGTCCCCTATAACTATCGCTCTCCTGCACTTTGCCCTCCCTGCTGAACAACAGAGCCAGTTGTGGTGCCACTGTTCTGGTTTCTGTGGTTTTCCCCTGATAGGCTATTCCCCCCAACAATATTCTGTTAGAGAGGCGGACAGCAACAGAGGATTCCTGTACTGACTGCCTGCCCTTTCTAGCGGTCACCCATCTGTCTGCCTGCACCTTGGGTGTGACCATGTCTCTATAACTCCTATCTATGACGCTTTTCGCCACCTGCATGCTCCAATGTGAATCCAATTGCTGCTCCAATCGAACCATGCGGTCTGTGAGGAGCTGCCATTGGTTACACTTGCTGCAGACGTAGTCGACCGGAACGCTGGAAGCGTCACAGATCTCCCACATCTCACAGTTCGAGCACTGCACCCGCTGAGTGACATTTAAGCACCAGTTAATTAATTCAAAATAAATACTTAAATTATTAGATTTTAAGTTACGATTAACTGTGTGGACCCTGGCACCAAATTTTTACTGTCAAATTTAAATGCTAAATATTAATCTCTACCCTCAGGTTTAGTTACTCCTCTACCTCGTTAAGTAATTAGTTTTAATTCATTTTTTAAATGTTTTTATTTCAAATTTAACACAGATTCCCTACCAGCCAATCAGTTCATAGGGGCTGGTTTAGCTCACCAGGCTAAATCACTGGCTTTTAAAGCAGACCAAGCAGGCCAGCAGCACGGTTCGATTCCCGTACCAGCCTCCCCGGACAGGCGCCGGAATGTGGCGACTAGGGGCTTCTCACAGTAACTTAATTGAAGGCTACTCGTGACAATAAGCGATTTTCATTTTCATAGCTTTACCGTGACGTCACCTTGTTTTATCTCGATCCACTGCAGTTTGCCTATCGCCGCAACCGGTCCACTGCAGACGCTATCTCTCTGGCTCTACAATCAACACTCAAACACCTCGACAACAAGGACACCTCCATCAGACTGCTGTTTATCGACTACAGCTCCGCCTTCAACACCATTATCCCGACAAGACTAATAACCAAACTCCGCAATCTTGGAGTTGATCCCTCCCTGTGCAGCTGGATCCTTCCTCACCAACAGACCACAATCTGTCAGGATGGGCAACAGCACCTCCTCCACAATAGTCCTCAACACCAGGGCCCCGTAAGGATGTGTGCTCAATCCTCTTACTGTACTCTCTATACACACATGACTGTGTGTACCCCAACTCAATCTGGACGTTTGTGGATGATACGACTGTGGTGGGTCGTATCTCAAACAACGACGAATCAGATTACAGGTGGGAGATAAATCACTTGGTTGCATGGTGTACCGAAAACAACCTCTCTCTAAATGTCGGAAAGACTAAGGAACTGATCATCGGCTTCAGGAAGCGCAGCACGACACACACGCCCGTCTGCATCAATGGCTCCGAAGTGGAGATGGTTGATAGCTTTAAGTTCCTGGGGGTCACCACCACCAACAGTCTGTCCTGGTCCACTCATGTTGATGCAACAGTCAAGAAAGCCCAACAACGTCTCTATTTCCTACGGAAGCTAAAGAAATTTGGCATGTCTGCATCGACTCTCACAAACGTCTACTCATGTGCCACAGAGAGCATCCTATCGGGCTGCATCACAGCCTGGTATGGCAACTGCTCGGTCCAAGACTGCAAGGAACTACAGAGAGTTGTGAATACCGCCCAGTCCATCACACGAACCTGCCTCCCATCCATGGACTCCATCTACACCTCCCGCTGCCGGGGGAAAGCGGACAGCAGAATCAAGGATCCCTCCCACCCAGCTTACTCACTCTTCCAACTTCTTCCATCGGGCAGGAGATTCAGAAGTCTGAGAACACGCACGAACAGACTCAAAAACAGCTTCTTCCCCACTGTCACCAGACTCCTAAATGACCCTCTTGTGGACTGATCTAATCTCTTCACACATCTTCTGTACTGAGTAGTACTATACTCCATATGCTTCACCCGATGCTTGTGTCTATGTAATTCTATTGTGCATTTTAGGTTTGCCCTATTATGTATTTTCTTTTCATGTACTGAATGATCTGTCTGGACTTTACGCAGAAAAATACTTTTCACTGTACCTCGGTACACATGACAATAAACAAATCCAATCCAATCTATCCCAGGCTGCGGAGAGAGACGAGGGAGGAGATTGCTGGGGCCCTGACAGATGTATCTGAATTATCGCTGGCCATAGCAGAGTACCAGATGACAGGAGGATAGTTAATGTGCTGCCTTTATTCAAGAAGGGAAGCAGGGAGAAACCAGGTAACCAAGGGTCAGTTAGTCTGACGTCAGTGGTAGGGAAATTATTGGAAAAAATTCTGAGGGACAAGATTAATCAACACTTGGAAAAGCGGGAATTGATCACGGATTTGTTGGGGCGAGATCCTGTCTAACTAATTTAATTGAGCTTTTTGAAAAGGTGACTAAATATATTGATGAGGGAAGCACAGTAGATGTGGTTTACATGGACTTCAGTAAGGCCTTTGACAAGGTTCCACATGGAAGGCTGGTACAAAAGGTTACAGCCTGTGGGATCCAAGGCGATTGGCCAATTGGATCAAAATTGTCTTGTTAATAGGAGGCAAAGGGTGATGATGGAGAATTGTTTTTGTGATTGGAAACCTGTGAGTAGGTGTGCCACAGGGGTCAGTGCAGGGACCCTCACAGTTACACACATTAACAAGTTGGATGTGAGTGCAGACAGTGTGATTAGTAAGTTGCAGATGACACGAAAATTGGTGGTGTTGATAGGGAGGAGGTTACAGACTGGTATTGATCAGCTGCTAAACTGAGCAGAGCAATGGCAGATGGAATTTAATCCTGATAAGTGTGAGGTGATATATTTTGGGAGGATATACACAATGAACGGCAGGTCCTTCGGGAATACTGAGCAACAAAGGGTCCTTGGTGTACAAGTCCATGGATCCCAATTTTAAAGGGCCGCATAGTATATTAATTAATAGTCCCGGTTGTAACCAATTAGCGTGCGGCATATACCTCAGCGCTTCCCCCGGCGGCATCCTGCCTTTAGCCCTCTTTTTCTCTACTTTTCAAAAATGGCGCTTCACCCGGTTATGATTCTGGGCGCCTCATATAGAACATAGAACATAGAACAGTACAGCACAGAACAGGCCCTTCGGCCCTTGACGTTGTGCCGAGCAATGATCACCCTACTCAAGTCAACGTATCCACCCTATACCAGTAACCCAACAGCCCCCCCCAATTAACCTTATTAAAAAAAAATTAAAAAATTTTTTTTTTTTTTTTAAAGAAAAATGTTTTTTTTTATGACTTGATCTTGGTGGGACGCATAAAGACCTTTGGCGGGCCGCATGCGGCCCGCGGGCCGTAGTTTGCCCACCCTTGTGATAGAGGTTTACGAAATTCTGAGAGGCAGAGATCGGGGAGATGATAAAAATCCTTTTCCCATGGCACAGGAGTCTGAGAGCAGAGGGCACAGGGTTAAGCTGAGGAGTGAGCGGCTCAGAGGGTCCTGAGGAAATATTTTTTAACCCAGAGGGTGGTGGAAATATGGAACGTGCTGCCTGAGAGGGTGGTGGAGGCAGGAACCCTCACAGTTTCCGAAGTCAGATCGGCCTTCCTGAAAGTGAACCCTCGGAAGGCGATGGGCCTGGACGGGATCCCTGGTCGTGCACTCAGAGCCTGCGCAGACCAGCTGGCAGAGGTGTCATGGGCATCTTTAACCTGTCCCTACTCCACTCCGAGGTCCCCACTTGCTTCAAGAAGACCACCATCATACCGGTACCAAAGAAGAACCAGGCAACATGCCTCAATGACTACCGCCCGGTGGCCCTGACGTCAGTTGTAATGAAGTGCTTCGAGAGGCTGATCATGAAGCGCATCACCTCCATACTCCCGGAACGCCTTGATCCACTTCAATTCACAGACCGTCGCAACCGGTCCACATCAGACGCCATTTCCCTGGCCCTACACTCATCCCTACAGCAGCTCGACAAGAAGGACTCCTACATCAGACTCCTATTGGATGCTTTGGAGAGGGTGCAGAGGAGGTTCACCAGGATGTTGCCTGGTATGGAGGGTGCTAGCTATGAAGAAAGGTTGAGTAGATTAGGATTGTTTTCGTTGGAAAGACAGAGGTTGAGGGGGGACCTGATTGAGGTATACAAAATTATGAGAGGTATGGACAGGGTGGATAGCAACAAGCTTTACCCAAGAGTGGGGGTGTCAATTACAAGGGGTCACGATTTCAAGGTGAGAGGGGGAAAGTTTAAGGGAGATGTGCGTGGAAAGTTTTTTACGCAGAGGGTGGTGGGTGCCTGGAACGCTTTACCAGCGGAGGTGGTAGAGACGGGCACGATAGCATCATTTAAGAGGCATCTAGACAGGTATATGAACAGGTGGGGAACAGAGGGAAGTAGATCCTTGGAAAATAGGCAACAGGTTTAGATAAAGGATCTGGATCGGCGCAGGCTGGGAGGGCCGAAGGGTCTGTTCCTGTGCTGTAATTTTCTTTGTTCTTTGTTCTATTTATTGACTACAGCTCCGCCTTCAACACCATAATCCCAGCTAAGCTCATATCAAAGCTCCAAAACCTAGGACTTGCCTCTCCACTCTGCAACTGGATCCTCGATTTTCTGACCCACAGACCACAATCAGTAAGAATGAACACCAACACCTCCTCCACAATAGTCCTCAATACCGGTGCCCCGCAAGGCTGCGTACTTAGCCCCCTACTCTACTCCCTGTACACACACGACTGCGTGGCAAACCTTGGTTCCAACTCCAAGTTTGCTGACGATACGACCATAGTAGGCCGGATCTCGAATAACGACGAGTCAGAATACAGGAGGGAGATAGAGAATCTAGTGGAGTGGTGCAGCGACAACAATCTCTCCCTTAATGCCAGCAAAACTAAAGAGCTGGTCATTGACTTCAGGAAGCAAAGTACTGTACACACCCCTGTCAGCATCAACGGAGCCGAGGTGGAGATGGTTAGCAGTTTCAAATCTCCTGTCCTGGTCCACCCACGTCGACGCTACCACCAAGAAAGCACAACAGCGCCAATACTTCCTCAGGAAACTAAGGAAATTCGGCATGTCCACATTAACTCTTATCGCCACGTGCCCATCCTATTGGGTCTGCTCTGCCGCTCAGTGAGATTATGACTGATGTGATATAATCCTCAACCCCATTTTCCCGCCTTATCCCCGTAACCCTCGATTTCCTCACTGATTAAAAACCTGTCTTTCTCAGCCTTGAACATACTGAACGACTGACCCGGCCTCTACAGCTCTCTGTGGGAATGAATTCCACAGATTCACTCCCCTCTGAGAGAAGAAATTCCTCCTCATCTCTGACACCAATCATAGAATTTACAGCGCAGGAGGCCATTCAGCCCATCGAGTCTGCACCGGCCCTTGGAAAGAGCACCCTACTTAAGCCCCATGCCTCCACCCTATCCCCTTTATCCCTGTAGCCCAGTAATCCCACCTAACCTTTGTTGGACACTAAGGGCAATTTAGCATGGCCAATCTACCTAACCTGCATATTTTTGGACTGTGGGAGGAAACCGGAGCACTCGGAAGAAACCCACGCACACACGGGGAGATAATTGCAGACTCCACACAGTACCCCAAGCCGGGAATCGAACCTGGGACCCTGGAGCGGTGAAGCAACTGTGCTGACCAATGGCAACTCCTTGCTCTGAGATTCTGCCCTCTGGTCCCAGACTCTCCCACAAAGGGAAACATCCTCTCAGCATCGACCCTGTCAAACCCCCTGAGAATCCGATATGTCTCAATAAGGTCGCCTCTCATTCTTCTAAACTCCGATGAGCACAGGCCCAACCTACTGAAAGTGGCAACGCATGTGGAGAAGGTAGTCAGGAAGGCATACAGCATGCTGGCCTTCATCGGCCGGGGCATTGAATATAAAAACTGGCAAGTCATGTTGCAGCTGTACAGGACCTTAGTTAGGCCGCACTTGGAATATTGCGCACAATTCTGGTCGCTACATTACCAGAAGGATGTGGATGCTTTAGAGAGGGTACAGAAGCAGTTTACCGGGATGTTGCCTGGTTATGGAGGGCATTAGTTATGAGGAGAGGTTGAATAAACTCTTGTCGGTTCTCACTGGAACGACGGAGATCGAGAGGCGACCTGATAAAGGACGACAAGATTATGAGTGGCACAGACAGAGTGGTGTGTCAGATGCTCTTTCCTAGGGTAGGATAGTCAAGTTCTTGCGTCAAGGCTTAAAGTACGTGAGGAAAAGTTCACAACAGATGTGCGAGGCACGGTTTCCACACAGAGGGTGGTAAATATATGGAACGCGCTGTGTGGGGAGGGGGTGGGAGCAGGTACAATAGCGGCATTTAAGGGGCATCTAGACAAATATATGAATAGGGTGGGAATGGAAGGGTACGGACTCTGTAAGTGCAGATGGTTTTAGTTTAGGCAGGTACCATGGTCGGAGCAGGCTTGGAGAGCCGAAGGGCCTGTACCTGTGCTGTACTGGACTTTCTTCTCAATCTTTCCTCGTCAGAAAATCTGAAGCTTGGTAAGTTACATCTGTGCCACACAAGTGCCAGCCAATGATCATCTCCAACAAGAGAGGATCTAACCATCGCCCCTTGACATTCCCATCCCTGAATCTCCCACAATCAACATCCTGGAACTCCCTCCCGAACAGCACAATGGTTGGACCTACACCACAAGGACTGCAGCGGTTCAAGGCAGCTCACCACCACCTTCTGAAGGGCAATTAGGGATGGGTAATAAATGCTGGTCTGATCAGCGACACCCACATCCCAGGGGTGAATAAAAATCAGATCGCTGCCGCTTCATTACTCTCCCGTCACCTCCAATGGTGTGACTCTGAGCGCGAGGGCATGGCGACGGGATTCCCCGTGACTGAGTCTGTGTTGACGCCAACGCAGAATCCATGGACTTTTCCGACAGAAAACTCGGTGCCGCACCTGGTTCGATTCCGCAACGTTAAGGGATGAGCACCGGGAACACTCGATTCCACTGAAAACAATGCAGGATTCGCCGAGTCTGTGATGAACACTCGGGAGGCTGACAAGCTGCAGCCGAACACACACATTACAGTCCCCACATACACATTACAGTCCCCACACACACTCATCCCAGCCCCACACACACATTACACTCCCCACACACACTCATCCCAGCCGCACACACACATTACACTCCCCACACACACTCATCCCAGCCCCACACACACATTACACTCCCCACACACACTCATCCCAGCCGCACACACACATTACACTCCCCACACACACATTACACTCCCCACACACACTCATCCCAGCCGCACATACACATTACACTCCCCACACACACACATTACAGTCCCCACACACACACTCATCACAGCCCCACACACACATCCCAGCCGCACACACACATTACACTCCCCACACACACTCATCCCAGCCCCACACACACATTACACTCCCCACACACACTCATCCCAGCCCCACACACACATTACACTCCCCACACACACTCATCCCAGCCCCACACACATTACACTCCCCACACACACTCATCCCAGCCTCACACACATTACACTCCCCACACACACTCATCCCAGCCTCACACACACATTACACTCCCCACACACACTGATCCCAGCCCCACACACACATTACACTCCCCACACACACTGATCCCAGCCTCACACACATTACACTCCCCACACACACTGATCCCATCCTCACACACATTACACTCCCCACACACACTCATCCCAGCCACACACACACATTACACTCCCCACACACACTCATGCCAGCCCCACACACACATTACACTCCCCACACACACTCATCCCAGCCCCACACACACATTACACTCCCCACACACACTCATCCCAGCCCCACACACACATTACACTCCCCACACACACTCATCCCAGCCTCACACACATTACACTCCCCACACACACTCATCCCAGCCTCACACACATTACACTCCCCACACACACTCATCCCAGCCACACACACACATTACACTCCCCACACACACTGATCCCAGCCCCACACACACATTACACTCCCCACACACACTGATCCCAGCCTCACACACATTACACTCCCCACACACACTGATCCCATCCTCACACACATTACACTCCCCACACACACTCATCCCAGCCACACACACACATTACACTCCCCACACACACTCATGCCAGCCCCACACACACATTACACTCCCCACACACACTCATCCCAGCCCCACACACACATTACACTCCCCACACACACTCATCCCAGCCGCACACACACATTACACTCCCCACACACACTCATCCCAGCCGCACATACACATTACACTCCCCACACACACTCATCCCAGCCGCACATACACATTACAGTCCCACACACACACATTACACTCCCCACACACACTCATCCCAGCCCCACACACACATTACACTCCCCACACACACTCATCCCAGCCCCACACACACATTACACTCCCCACACACACTCATCCCAGCCGCACATACACATTACAGTCCCACACACACACATTACACTCCCCACACACACTCATCCCAGCCCCACACACACATTACACTCCCCACACACACTCATCCCAGCCCCACACACATTACACTCCCCACACACACTCATCCCAGCCCCACACACACATTACACTCCCCACACACACTCATCCCAGCCCCACATACACATTACACTCCCCACACACACTCATCCCAGCCCCACATACACATTACATTCCCCACACACACACATTCCAGCCGCGCACACACATTACACTCCCCACACACACTCATCCCAGCCGCACATACACATTACAGTCCCCACACACACACGTTACACTCCCCACACACACTCATCCCAGCCCCACACACACGTTACACTCCCCACACACACTCATCCCAGCCCCACACACACGTTACACTCCCCACACACACTCATCCCAGCCCCACATACACATTACACTCCCCACACACACTCATCCCAGCCGCACATACACATTACAGTCCCCACACACACACATTACACTCCCCCCACACACTCATCCGAGCTGCACACACATTACACTCCCCACACACACTCATCCCAGCCACACACACACATTACCCTCCCCACACACACTCATCCCAGCCCCACACACACATTACACTCCCCCACACACACTCATCCCAGCCGCACACACTCATCCCAGCCGCACACACACATTACACTCCCCACACACACTTATCCCAGCCCCACACACACATTACACTCCCACACACACTCATCCCAGCCGCACAAACACTTTACACTCCCCGCACACACTTTACACTCCCCGCACACACTTTACACTCCCCGCACACACTTTACACTCCCCGCACACACTTTACACTCCCCGCACACACTTTACACTCCCCGCACACACTTTACACTCCCCGCACACACTTTACACTCCCCGCACACACTTTACACTCCCCGCACACACTTTACACTCCCCGCACACACTTTACACTCCCCGCACACACTTTACACTCCCCGCACACACTTTACACTCCCCGCACACACTTTACACTCCCCGCACACACTTTACACTCCCCGCACACACTTTACACTCCCCGCACACACTTTACACTCCCCGCACACACTTTACACTCCCCGCACACACTTTACACTCCCCGCACACACTTTACACTCCCCGCACACACTTTACACTCCCCGCACACACTTTACACTCCCCGCACACACTTTACACTCCCCGCACACACTTTACACTCCCCGCACACACTTTACACTCCCCGCACACACATTACACTCCCCGCACACACATTACACTCCCCGCACACACATTACACACCCTCACACACATTACACTCCCCACACACACATTACACTCCCCACACACACATTACACTCCCCACACACACATTACACTTCCCACACACACATTACACTTCCCACACACATTGCACTCCCCACACACACTCATCCCAGCCGCACACACACATTACACTCCACACACACACTCATCCCAGCAGCGCACACACACTACACTCCCCACACACACTCATCCCAGCCCCACACACACATTACACTCCCCACACACACTCATCCCAGCCCCACACACACATTACACTCCACACACACTCATCCCAGCCGCACATACACATTACATCCCCACACACTCATCCCAGCCGACATACACATTACAGTCCCACACACACATTACACTCCCCACACACACTCATCCCAGCCCACACACACCATTACACTCCCCACACACATCATCCCAGCCCCACACACATTACACTCCCCACACACACTCATCCCAGCCGCACAACACATTACAGTCCCACCCACACACATTACACTCCCCACACATCTCCAGCCCCACACACACATTCACTCCCCACACACCCTCATCCCAGCCCCACACATTACACTCCCCACACACACTCATCCCAGCCCCACACAATTACACCCCCACACACACCAGCCCCACACACATTACACCCCACACACACTCATCCCAGCCCCACATACACATTACATTCCCCACACACACACTTCCAGCCGCACACACAACACCCCACACCACACACACACACACAGCACACAGCACACACACACACCCCCACACACA
>NC_052151.1:56188-113249 GCF_902713615.1 Scyliorhinus canicula | reverse complement strand
GGAGAAGAGAGAGAGGGAGGGGGAGAGAGAGGGAGAAGAGAGAGAGGGAGGGGGACAGAGAGGGAGAAGAGAGAGAAGGAGGGGACAGAGAGGGAGAAGAGAGAGAGGGAGGGGGACAGAGAGGGAGAAGAGAGAGAGGGAGGGGGACAGAGGGGGAGAGAGAGGGGGGGAGGGGGACAGAGAGGGAGAGAGAGAGGGGGAGGGGGACAGAGAGGGAGAAGAGAGAGGGGGAGGGGGACAGAGAGGGAGAGAGAGAGGGGGAGGGGGACAGGGCGGGGGACAGAGAGGGAGAAGAGAAAGAGGGAGGGGGAGGGAGAGGGAGAAGAGAGAGAGAGGGGGAGGGGGACAGAGAGGGAGAGAGAGAGGGGGAGGGGGACAGAGAGGGAGAGAGAGAGGGGGAGGGGGGACAGAGAGGGAGAAGAGAGAGGGGGAGGGGACAGAGAGGGAGAAGAGAGAGAGAGAGAGGGAGAGGGGGAGGGGACAGGGCGGGGGATAGAGAGGGAGAAGAGAGAGGGGGAGGGAGAGAGGGGGAGGGGGACAGGGCGCGGGACAGAGAGGGAGAAGACAGAGGGGGAGGGAGAGGGAGAAGAGAGAGAGAGAGAGGGAGAGGGGGAGGGGGACAGGGCGGGGGACAGAGAGGGAGAAGACAGAGGGAGAGGGAGAGGGAGAGATGGTTAATCGGGTAATTGGACTAAAAGGTTTGGAGGGAAACATGTAAAGAAATTCTTCAACAAAAATACACCCCATTGAAAAAAAAAATCTGTCAGAAAGACTTCTTTTGGCTGATTTGTTGCAAAGATTATTTTCACGCCTGAGGATTGGGAGCATGTAAAAGCGAGGTGAATCCCTCACTATCCTGCTATGAAATCTCAGTGTCGATGTTCAGAGAGACCTGGCTCTGCTCAGAGATGGAACACAGAAAGTTAGCATGTAGGTACAGCGAGTGATAAGGAAGCAAATACCATGTTGGCATTAACTGCAGGGGGCTGGAGTCCAGGAATGAAAAAGTCTTGTTCTAATTGTCCAGAGTGTTGGTGAGACCACATCTGGAATAATGTCGGCAACTTTAGTCTCCACATTTATGGAAGGACATACTGACATTGGAGCAAAGTTTCACTCGATTGGTCCCTGGGATGAGGGGGTTGTCCTATGATCAGAAGTTGAGTAAATTGGGTTTAGGAGAATGAGAGGTGATCTCATTGCAACATACAGCATCCTGGAGGGGTTTGATAGGGCGGCGAGATTGTGTCCCACTGGTCAGGGAAACTAAAACACCAGGAGGCGGGGAGGGCTTGATGGGCCGAATGGTCTGCCCCTGCTGCTGTGACTTACCTGTACGTGTTCTCGGACAGAGGGAGTGGTGCTTACTCAGTGACCAGCTCACTCACCTGCATGGTTTCGGCAACCCCCAGCAGTACTACCCCTCCTCCAGGAGCCGTTGAACGCAGACATGTTCCACTTCTTCATCATGTCGTCCTGCAGCGTGTCGGGAGTCAGGTTACAGATCTCCAGCCGGGAAAACTGTTTCAGGAACTCCTGGAATGCCATCCTGGAAAACAGATCGGAATACAGCTCACAAACATCAACCCATCCCTGTCACAGGTACCCCATCAAACATTCCCAGGACAGGTACAGCACGGGGTTAGATACAGAGTAAAGCTCCCTCTACACTGTCCCCATCAAACACTCCCAGGACAGGTACAGTACGGGGGTTAGATACAGAGTAAAGCTCCCTCTACACTGTCCCCATCAAACACTCCCAGGATAGGTACAGCACGGGGTTAGATACAGAGTAATTCTCCCTCTACACTGCCCCCATCAAACACTCCCAGGACAGGTACAGCACGGGGTTAGATACAGAGTAAAGCTCCCTCTACACTGTCCCCATCAAACACTCCCAGGACAGGTACAGTACGGGGGTTAGATACAGAGTAAAGCTCCCTCTACACTGTCCCCATCAAACACTCCCAGGACAGGTACAGCACGGGGTTAGATACAAAGCAAAGCTGCATCTACACTATCCCCATCAAACACTCCCAGGACAGGTACAGCGCGGGGTTAGATACAGAGTAAAGCTCCCTCTACACTGTCCCCATCAAACACTCCCAGGACAGGTATAGCACGGGGTTAGATACAGAGTAAAGCTCCCTCTGCACTGTCCCCATCAAACACTCCCAGGACAGGTACAGCACGGGGTTAGATACAGAGTAAAGCTCCCTCTACACTGTCCCCATCAAACACTCCCAGGACAGGTACAGCACGGGGTTAGATACAAAGCAAAGCTGCATCTACACTATCTCCATCAAACACTCCCAGGACAGGTACAGCACGGGGTTAGATACAAAGCAAAGCTGCATCTACACTATCCCCATCAAACACACCCAGGACAGGTACAGCACAGGGTTAGATACAGTGTAAAGCTCCCTCTACACTGTCCCCATCAAACATTCCCAGGACAGTTACAGCACGGGGTTAGATACAGAGTAAAGCTCCCTCTACACTGTCCCCATCAAACACTCCCAGGGCAGGTACAGCACGGGGTTAGATACAGAGTAAAGCTCCCTCTACACTGTCCCCATCAAACACTCCCAGGACAGGTAGAGCATGGGGTTAGATACAGAGTAAAGCTCCCTCTACACTGTCCCCATCAAACACTCCCAGGACAGGTACAGCGCGGGGTTAGATACAGAGTAAAGCTCCCTCTACACTGTCCCCATCAAACACTCCCAGGACAGGTACAGCACGGGGTTAGATACAGAGTAAAGCTCCCTCTGCACTGTCCCCATCAAACACTCCCAGGACAGGTACAGCACGGGGTTAGATACAGAGTAAAGCTCCCTCTACACTGTCCCCATCAAACACTCCCAGGACAGGTACAGCACGGGGTTAGATACAAAGCAAAGCTGCATCTACACTATCCCCATCAAACACTCCCAGGACAGGTACAGCACGGGGTTAGATACAGAGCAAAGCTCCATCTAAACTGTCCCCATCAAACACTCCCAGGACAGGTACAGCGCGGGGTTAGATACAGAGTAAAGCTCCCTCTACACTGTCCCCATCAAACACTCCCAGGACAGGTACAGCACGGGGTTAGATACAGAGTAAAGCTCCCTCTGCACTGTCCCCATCAAACACTCCCAGGACAGGTACAGCACGGGGTTAGATACAGAGTAAAGCTCCCTCTACACTGTCCCCATCAAACACTCCCAGGACAGGTACAGCACGGGGTTAGATACAAAGCAAAGCTGCATCTACACTATCCCCATCAAACACTCCCAGGACAGGTACAGCACGGGGTTAGATACAGAGCAAAGCTCCATCTAAACTGTCCCCATCAAACACTCCCAGGACAGGTACAGCACAGGGTTAGATACAGAGTAAAGCTCCCTCTACACTGTCCCCATCAAACACTCCCAGGACAGGTACAGCACGGGGTTAGATACAAAGCAAAGCTGCATCTACACTATCCCCATCAAACACACCCAGGATAGGTACAGCACAGGGTTAGATACAGAGTAAAGCTCTCTCTACACTGTCCCCATCAAACACTCCCAGGACAGGTACAGCACGGGGTTAGATACAGAGTAAAGCTCCATCTACACTGTCCCCATCAAACACTCCCAGGACAGGTACAGCACGGGGTTAGATACAGAGTAAAGCTCCCTCTACACTGTCCCCATCAAACACTCCCAGGACAGGTACAGCACGGGGTTAGATACAGAGTAAAGCTCCCTCTACACTGTCCCCATCAAACACTCCCAGGACAGGTACAGCACGGGGTTAGATACAGAGTAAAGCTCCCTCTACACTGTCCCCATCAAACACTCCCAGGACAGGTACAGCACGGGGTTAGATACAGAGTAAATCTCCCTCTACACTGTCCCCATCAAACACTCCCAGGACAGGTACAGCACGGGGTTAGATACAGAGTAAAGCTCCCTCTACACTGTCCCCATCAAACACTCCCAGGACAAGTACAGCACGGGGTTAGATACAGAGTAAAGCTCTCTCTACACTGTCCCCATCAAACACTCCCAGGACAGGTACAGCACGGGGTTAGATACAGAGTAAAGCTCCCTCTGCACTGTCCCCATCAAACACTCCCAGGACAGGTACAGCACGGGGTTAGATACAGAGTAAAGCTCCCTCTACACTGTCCCCATCAAACACTCCCAGGACAGGTACAGCACGGTTTAGATACAGAGTAAAGCTCCCTCTACACTGTCCCCATCAAACACTCCCAGGGCAGATACAGCACGGGGTTAGATACAGAGTAAAGCTCCCTCTACACTGTCCCCATCAAACACTGGTCTGCTGGACTGACCACCGACTATTCCACCTCCTCCATCACCCTGATCCCAAACCCTCCGCTCTGCCACTTCCATCGCGCCACGGGGGGGACCATCACACCACGGGGGGGGCCATCACACCACGGGGGGGGCCATCACACCACGGGGGGGCCATCACACCACGGGGGGGGGGGCCATCACACCACGGGGGGGGCCATCACACCACGGGGGGGGCCATCACACCACGGGGGGGGGCCATCACACTACGGGGACCAGAATCAGAGGATCAGACCAGAACAAGGACAGAACACAGAGGACGACAGAAACCAGCTCACGGATAAAGGCTGTTTGGGTACCTGTCAGTCCCTTAAAGCTAAGTTAAGGTTTTGTATTTGTGGTGAATGTAATATGATAATTCACACTATATCTTTGTCAGCGCAGTAGCGCTATCCGACCACTAGGGGGAGTATCTCTGGGAATGCTCAGGAGATTGTACAGGGCTCCGTCCACGACTCCTCCCCCTAGTGCTGCTGTATAAATACCCTTGTCCAGAGTCAGCCTGCAGTTCACTGAGAGTTCATCAACGGGTAACAGGCTGGCTCTGTAGTAAGTCGATTAAAGCCTATATTCATATCGGAAACACGTGTCTGGTGAATTGATGGTTCCATCAATTTAATCGACTTAAGAACAGCAAGATCGATCATGGAATCGGCCCTCAAGCCTGGACACCTGGAACTCAACCCGCAGGATGCAGAGGCTAAAGAAATCTTCTCCCACTGGCTGCGGTGCTTCAAGGCCTACCTGGCCGAAGCGAGCACAGCCGAAACGACAGAGGAACAGAAGTCGAGTCTACTGCACGTGAGGGTGAGCCACAGAATCTCTACACAACTAAACTCGGCCGGTTCATATACTGCAGCGCTAGCGGTACTCGATAAGATATACGTGAGGCCCATTAACGAAGTTTACGCTCGCCATGTGTTCACGACTCGCCGCCAGCGGCCTACAGAATCACTCGCCGAATTCCTAAGGGAACTCAATAATTTGTCCAATGACTGTAATTACCAAGCGGTTATCGCAGCTGAACACAGAGAACTTGCTGTACGCGATGTTTTTGTAGCGGGCCTCAGGTCTAATTATGTGCGCCAATGACTGCTGGAAAAGGGGGCCCAAGACTTAGAAACGACTGTGGAAGCTGCTATCACGATGGAGGTCTCCTTCCGCAGCCTTAACTCGTTCCCCACGGACCCCGCGACCCAATCATGGGCCCCCGACCAGCGACTCCCCCAGGCCTGTGCTACGCGGCCACCCAGCCACTATGCTGCCCCAGCCAGCCACTATGCTGCCCCAGCCAGCCACTATGCTGCCCCAGCCAGCCACTATGCTGCTCCAGCCAGCCACCATGCTGCCCCAGCCACTATGCTGCCCCAGCCACTATGCTGCCCCAGCCAGCCACTATGCTGCCCCAGCCAGCCACTATGCTGCCCCAGCCACTATGCTGCTCCAGCCACCATGCTGCCCCAGCCACTATGCTGCCCCAGCCACTATGCTGCTCCAGCCAGCCACCATGCTGCCCCAGCCAGCCACTATGCTGCCCCAGCCTCTATGCTGCCCCAGCCACTATGCTGCCCCAGCCAGCCACTATGCTGCCCCAGCCAGCCACTATGCTGCCCCAGCCAGCCACTATGCTGCTCCAGCCTGCCATTTCTGTGGCCAGAACCAGCACCCGCGGCAGCACTCCCCGGCCCGCAACGCGACCTGCAGCAGCTGCGGGCGGAAAGGCCATTACGCAAGAGTGTGCCTCGCTAAAAGGGCCCCAGCTTCCACCTCCCCAGCGGCACGAAGTAATCGCTCCCCACACCCGCAGGCCCACGGGGCCCGAAACGCTGCGGCCTATGCCCCGACTCTGCCCCCTCCAGCCACGTGCGTTCCATGGGAGCCGCCATCTTGGCAAACCTCCATCACGCGGCCGGCCACGTGCGACTCATGGGGGCCGCCATCTTGGAAAACCTGTACCATGCGGCCGGCCACGTGGAACTCATGGGGGCCGCCATCTTGGACGCCATCTTCCTCGCCGCCCGCCACGTGCGATCCACGGGCCCGATCAGCATCTCCGCGCTCGGACAACTCATCGGAAGAAAACAACTATGAACTCAGAGGGCAGTCATCACGGGGCCACTCCAGCACAGCTGATCGAGCCGCCGACTACCCGCAACTCAGCGCAGAACTCAGAGGGCAGTCATCACGGGGCCACTCCAGCACAGCTGATCGAGCCGCCGACTACCCGCAACTCAGCGCGATCACCCTGGACCAATCACGCCCGAAGCATCTGCGAAACTCGATGGCAGAGGTCCAAATCAACGGGTACAAAACGCCATGCCTCTTCGACTCCGGGAGCACAGAGAGCTTCATACTCCCAGACCTGGTAAGACGCTGTTCGCTCCCCGTTTTCCCCGTGCAGCAAACTATCTCGCTCGCTTCAGGCTCCCACACGGTCCAGATCCAGGGGCGCACCGCCGCGACACTCACAATCCGAGGCGCTAGCTACTCAAAATTCCAACTCTACGTTTTGACCGAACTCTGCGCGCCACTCTTATTAGGCCTAGACTTCCAGTGCAACCTCAAGATCCTCACCCTCAGCTTCGGCGGGCCCCTGCCCCCACTCACTATCTGCAGCCTCGCTACGCTGCGAATCCCCCCCCCCCCCTTCCTCTCTTCGCCAATCTCACAAAGGACTGTAAACCCGTAGCCACACGTAGCAGGCGGTATAGCCTGCAGGATAGGGTATTTATCAGAGCAGAGGTCCGAAGGCTTCTCAGTGAGGGGGTGATAGAGGCCAGCAATAGCCCCTGGAGAGCTCAGGTGGTGGTCGTTAAGACCGGGGGAAAATTCTGCATGGTTGTCGACTATAGTCAGACCATAAATAGATTTACGCTCCTCGACACGTATCCCCTCCCCAGGATTGCAGACATGGTAAATCAGATCGCCCAGTATCGGCTCTTTTCCACGGTGGATCTGAAGTCTGCATACCACCAGCTCCTAATCCGCCCGGAGGACCGCCACTACACGGCGTTCGAGGCAGATGGCCGCCTCTTCCATTTCCTCCGGGTCCCTTTCGGCGTCACTAATGGGGTCTCGGTGTTCCAACGAGCAATGGACCGAATGGTGGACCAGTACGGGCTGCGGGCCACGTTTCCGTACTTGGACAATGTCACCATCTGCGGCTATGACCAGCAGGACCACGACGCCAACCTCCACCGTTTTCTCCAGACGGCACAGAAACTGAATCTCACGTGTAACAAGGAGAAATGCGTTTTCCGTACAACCAGACTAGCCATCCTCGGCTATGTCGTGGAAAACGGAGCCCTGGGCCCCGACCCGGACCGTATGCGCCCCCTCTTAGAACTCCCGCTCTCCCATTGCCCCAAGGCCCTCAAACGGTGCTTGGGTTTCTTTTCCTACTACACCCAGTGGGTCCCTCAATATGCGGACAAAGCCCGCCCACTCTTTAAGGCCACACGATTTCCCGTCCGCCGAGGCGCGCCAGGCCTTCGACGGCATCAAGGAGGACATCGCCAAAGCAGCCATGCGGGCGGTGGATAAATCCGTCCCCTTTCAGGTTGAGAGCGACGCCTCAGAGGTAGCTCTAGCAGCCACACTGAATCAGGCAGGGAGACCCGTTGCATTTTTCTCCCGTACCCTCTCCGCTTCAGAACTCCGACACTCCTCAGTCGAGAAAGAAGCACAAGCCATCGTGGAGGCTATCCGTTACTGGAGGCACTACCTCGCAGGTAGGAGGTTCACCCTCATCACTGACCAAAGATCGGTTGCCTTCATGTTTGACAACTCGCAAAGGGGCAAAATTAAAAACGACAAAATTCTGAGGTGGAGGATCGAACTCTCCACCTACAATTACGACATTAAGTATCGACCGGGGAAGCTCAACAAGCCTCCGGATGCCCTATCCCGCGGGACATGCGCCAGCGCGCAGATTGACCGATTGAAAGTCATCCACAATGACCTCTGCCACCCGGCTCGCCCACTACATCAGAGCCCGAAACCTGCTTTTCTCTAACGAGGAGGTAAAAGCGGTCACCAGGGACTGCCCGATCTGTGCGGAGTGCAAACCGCACTTCTATAGACCAGACAGGGCCCACCTGGTCAAGGCTTCTAGGCCCTTTGAACGCCTTGCGATCGATTTCAAAGGGCCACTCCCCTCAACTAACAGGTACGTTTGCTTTTTAAACGTCGTAGATGAGTTCTCCCGTTTCCCATTCGCTATCCCATGCCCCGACGTGACCTCCCACACAGTCATTAGGGCCCTGCATAGCATCTTCACCCTGTTTGGTTTCCCCAGCTACGTGCACAGCGACCGGGGTTCGTCCTTCATGAGCGACGAGCTGCGTCAGTACCTGCTCGACAAGGGCATCGCCTCGAGCAGGACTACCAGCTACAACCCCAGGGAGAACGGGCAGGTGGAGAGGGAGAACGCGACGGTCTGGAAGACCGTCCTACTGACCCTCCGGTCTAGAAAGCTCCAAGTCTCCCAGTGGCAGGAAGTCCTCCCAGACGCGCTTCACGCTATTAGGTCCCTTTTGTGCACAGCGACCAATCAGACCCCCCACGAGCGGCTCTTCATTTATTCCAGGGGCACTACCACGGGGGTCTCACTTCCGGCATGGCTGAGGACGCCGGGCCCGGTACTCCTGAGGAAACACGTCAGGGCGCACAAAACCGACCCCCTTGCTGAGAAGGTGCGCCTGCTCCACTCCAACCCCCAGTACGCTTTCGTCGAGTTCCCTGACTGCCGTCAGGACTCTGTATCCCTCCGGGATCTGGCACCCGCCGGATCCAGCGCCCCCTCTACCCCCACAGAAGGACCTCTCACCCTACACCCCATGCTGCCGCCCCCTCACGCTCCCGAGCCCACGAGCTCGCTCCACCAGTTCCCCGCACCGGCCAGCCCCCAGCGCCCCCAGTCCCCGGTCGAACCAGGAGAGTATGAAGCTCGGACACAACCCTCCCTGGAGTCCGCCATCGTACCCCAGCACACAACACCCATCCAGCCACCGCAAGAGGCTGCAACCCCGGTGCTCCGCAGATCACAGCGGACAGTTCGACCACCGGACAGACTGACTTTGTAGACCACCACCCCCGCCGGACTTGATTATTTTGCAGGGGGTGAATGTGGTGAATGTAATGTATATATGATAATTCACACTATGTCTTTGTAAGCGCAGTAGCGTTATCCGACCACTAGGGGGAGTATCTCTGGGAATGCTCAGGAGATTGTACAGGGCTCCACCCACGACTCCTCCCCCTAGTGCTGCTGTATAAATGCTCTTGTCCAGAGTCAGCCTGCAGTTCACTGAGAGTTCATCAACGGGTAACAGGCTGGCTCTGTAGTAAGTCGATTAAAGCCTAGATTCATATCGGAAACACGTGTCTGGTGAATTGATGGTTCCATCAGTATTACACTTTATTCTATTACACTGACACTGATGAGTTTAATTGATAGATGCGAACATCGTGTGTTTGTGAATAAGGACTATTGATTTAAAACCAAGTTGCCCCTCAGTAATTTGTCCGCCGCATACGGGTTAAAGGCACACTGTGCACAACAAACTGGCGACTCTGGTGGGACAGCGACAATAAATAACTTTGTTGCTCCGATATCGATTCCCACAAAACCTAATATTCGTGGAGATTTAGCCTGAGCCCGAATTAAGACAGCAAATGCCCCACGTGATGGCCAGGATTTGAAAGATTATTTAAAAATCAGAGCCCACAGATGTCTAATAATAATCGCTTATCGTCACAAGTAGGCTTCAATTAAGATACTGTGAAAAGCCCCTAGTCGCCACATTCCGGCGCCTGTTCAGGTCACAGAGAGAGAATTCAGAATGTCCAATTCACCTAACAGCACATCTTTGGACTGTGGGAGGAAACCGGAGCACCCGGAGGAAACCCACAGACACGGGGAGAACGTGCAGACTCCGCACAGACAGTGACCCAAGCCGGGAATCGAACCTGGGACCATGGAGCACTGAAGCAACAGTGCTAACCAGTGTGCTACCGTGTCACCCACTTATTGGAAAATAACTTTTTTGGGGGGAATTGTGTATTGCATGCACTGTTACTAACAGGGAGGATAGAGTAAACTATAAAGGGTTAGGGACATAGTCCCAAAGCTGTACCCGCTTTCCGATCAACACCCTACCCCCTGTCCGTGAGAAAGACAGGAGATAGCGTGCATGTCGAGAATTGTCCCACACGGGAAGAGAGAATATGAGAGTCAGAAAGAAGGAAGGGTGGCCCCAATGGGCAGAACTTTGTACAAACACTGAAACGGGACCCGGAGCCTTTGGACAGAAGTCCCGGGACGATCCAACGAAGGCTCAGGCAAAGCGGGCAGCAAATACGAGAAGGTCACGGCCAACAGGAGCTGCTCAGCGCGGTTATTGGAACCAAACGGGATTTTAAAAAACCATTCGTCAAGAATTAGGAAAAGCAAAGAGTTGCAGGAGGAGACGGTGGAAGAAATTATAAAACTAAAGATGGAAGAGGAGACTAAAATGTTAAAAAGTTAAAAGAAAAAAGGAGGAAGATATTAGAAAGCTGGAGGAGGAAAAGGAGAAAGAAATAAAGAATTAAAAGAGGAAAGGGAGGAGGATGTTAGGAAGTTAAAGGAGGGGAAAGAGGAGGCGATGACGAGTCTAAAAGGAACAGGAGCAGGAGAGGACAGAGCAAACAAAAGCAGACAAGGACAGTGAAATAAATGAAGTAAATTGAGCAAATCAGGCTAACTTGGTACATCTGGGTAGTTTCCAGTCCCAATGTGAGAGAGTTTACCGAGACCCGACTTGTTGTCCTGGCCAGAGATGAAGCTCGAGGACACGGTGCCACATCACGAGACAGAGTGAACCAGCCTGCAGGCAGCAGTAAAAACGCTCCAACAAGCCAGTAACGAACTGAGACAAGCGACCGCTGACCACAAAGTGCCAGCGATAAATTATCCGATTAAAATCCCTACTCTCGGTTAAAGGCGGTTCCTGTGTGCCTTCGAAACAGCCGGGTAAGAGGAGGAAGATTTGATTGTGATTTGATTTGATTTATTGTCACATGTACCGAAGTACAGTGGAAAGTATTTTTCTGTGGCCGAGGCAACGTACACAGTACGTACATAGTAGACAAAAGAATAATCAACAGAGAACATTGACAAATTTTACATTGACAAACAGTGATTGGTTAGAGTGCGGAACAAGGGGCCAAACAAAGCAAATACATGAGCAGGAGCAGCATAGGGCGTTGCGAAATGAAATGAAATGAAAATCGCTTATTGTCACAAGTAGGCTTCAAATGAAGTTACTGTGAAAAGCCCCTAGTCGCCACATTCCGGCGCCTGTTTGGGGAGGTTGGTTGTGAATAGTGTTCTTACAGGGAACAAGGTTGCGGAGTTTGGTTATTAGTCTTGTTGGGATAATGGTGTTCTTACAGTCCAAGGGGGAGGCGTTGAGGAGTCTGGTAGCTGTGGGGAAGAAGCTGTTCCTATGTCTGGATGTGCGGGTCTTCAGGCTTCTGTACCTTCTGCCTGATGGAAGGGTCTGGAAGGCAATGCCTGGGTGGGAGGGGTCTCTGATAATGCTGTCTGCCTTCCTGAGGCAGCGGGAGGTGTATACAGAATCAATGTGGGGGTGGCAAGCTTGTGTGATGCATTGGGCTGAGTTCACCGCACTCTGCAGTTTCCTGCGGTCTTGGACCGAGCAGTTGCCATACCAGGCTGTGATGCAGCCGGATAGGATGCTTTCTATCGCACATCTGTAGAAGTTTGTGAGAGTCGATGCAGACATGCCAAATTTCTTCAGCTTCCGTCAGAAGTAGAGATGTTGTTGGGCTTTCTTGACTGTTGCATCAATGTGAGTGGATCAGGACAGACTGTTGGTGATGGTGACCCCCAGGAACTTAAAGCTATCGACCATCTCCACTTCGGAGCCATTGATGCAGACGGGAGTGTGTGTCGTGCTGCGCTTCCTGAAGTCAATGATCAGTTCCTTGGTCTTTCCAACATTTAGAGAGAGGTTGTTTTTGGTACACCATGCAACCAAGTGATTTATCTCCCTTCTGTCGTCTGATTCGTCGTTGTTTGAGATACGGGCCAACCACAGTTGTATCATCCACAAACGTCCAGATTGAGTTGGGGTACACACAGTCATGTGTGTATAGAGAGTACAGTAGAGGATTGAGCACACATCCTTACGGGGCCCTGGTGTTGAGGACTATTGTGGAGGCGGTGCTGTTGTCCATCCTGACAGATTGCGGTCTGTTGGTGAGGAAGGATCCAGCTGCACAGGGAGGGGTCAACTCCAAGATTGCGGAGTTTGGTTATTAGTCTTGTCGGGATAATGGTGTTGTAGGCGGAGCTGTAGTCGATGAACAGCAGTCTGATCTAGGTGTCCTTGTTGTCGAGGTGTTTGAGTGTTGATTATAGAGCCAGGGAGATAGCCTCTGCTGTGGATAGGTTGCGGTGACAGGCAAACTGCAGTGGATCGAGACCGTCTGGGATGGCTGGTGTTGATCCGTCTCATGACTAGCCGCTCGAAGCATTTCATGATAACAGACGTCAGGGCCACCGGTCAGTAGTCGTTGAGGGAGGCTACCTTGTTCTTCTTTAGTACTGGTATTATGGTGGTCTTCTTGAAGGAGGTGGGGACCTCAGAGCGGAGGAGTGAGGTGAGATAGAGAAATACAGCACAGAACAGGCCCTTCGGCCCACGATGTTGCGCCGAACTTTTGTCCTTGGTTAATCATAGAATTTTGGACAATTTTTCATGGCCAATCCACCCGTGAAGATACACTTGCCAGCTGGTCTGCGCAGGCTCTGAGTGATCGCCCAGGGACTCCGTCAGGGCCCGTCGCTTACCGCGGGTTCACTTTCAAGAAGGCAACTCTTCCCTCAGAGGCTGTAATAGTGGGTATGGGTGTGTCCAGGGATGTTGGGGTGGGTGGCACTGATACATTGGCTGACTCCCAGAGGAAGGCGCACCCACCGCACCCCCGGATCCACTCCCAGAGGAAGCCATACCCACCGCACCATCACGCTTCCCAGAGGAAGCGTACCCACTGTGCCCGGATCCACCCCAGTACCAATGCACCTAGTGACGGCCAAACCAGGGGGAGGGGTTGCCGGCTGTCATTCACACAACAATTGACACTGTGGCTTCACAGTGCCAGGGTCCAGGTTCGATTCTGGCTCAGGTCACTGTCTGTGCGGAGTCTGCACGTTCTCCCCGTGTGTGCATGGGTTTCCTCCGGGTGCTCCGGTTTCCTCCCACAGTCCAAAGACGTGCTGTTAGGTGGATTGGCCATGATAAATTGCCCTTAGTGTCCAAAAAAGGTTAGGAGGGGTTACTGGGTTACAGTGATAGGGTGGAAGTGAGGGCTTAAGTGGGTCCATGCAGACTCGATGGGCCGCATGGCCTCCTTCTGCACCGTACGTTCCATGTTCTATGTTCTAACCCCGCTTACCGTGGTACAATTGACTGACATTCCTAACAAAAGTACAACAATCCGCTGTTGAGTGCCCTAGCAGCCCATAATTCACCCCTACCCACCATCACAGCTTCTGAAGTCAGATCGGCCTTCCTGAAAGTGAACCCTCGGAAGGCGATGGGCCTGGACGGGATCCCTGGTCGTGCACTCAGCCTGCACGGACCAGCTGGCAGAGGTATTCGCAGACATCTTTAACCTGTCCCTACTCCACTCCGAGGTCCCCACCTGCTTCAAGAAGACCACCATCATACCGGTACCAAAGAAGAACCAGGCAACATGCCTCAATGACTACCGTCCGGTGGCCCTGACGTCAGTTGTAATGAAGTGCTTTGAGAGGCTGATCATGAAGCGCATCACCTCCATACTCCCGGAACGTCTTGATCCACTTCAATTCGCATACCGTCGCAACTGGTCCACATCAGACGCCATTTCCCTGGCCCTACACTCATCCCTACAGCATCTCGAAAACATGGACTCCTACATCAGACTCCTATTTATTGACTACAGCTCCGCCTTCAACACCATAATCCCAGCCAAGCTCATATCAAAGCTCCAAAACCTAGGACTTGGCTCTCCACTCTGCAACTGGATCCTCGATTTTCTGACCAACGGACCACAATCAGTAAGAATGAACAACAACACCTCCTCCACAATAGTCCTCAATACCGGGGCCCCGCAAGGCTGCGTACTGAGCCCCTACTCTACTCACTGTACACACACGACTGCGTGGCAAAACCTGGTTCCAACTCCATCTACGAGTTTGCTGACGATACGACCATAGTGGGCCGGATCTCGAATAACAACGAGTCCGAATACAGGAGGGAGATAGAGAACCTAGTGGAGTGGTGCAGCGACAACAATCTCTCCCTCAATGCCGGCAAAACTAAAGAGCTGGTCATTGACTTCAGGAAGCAAAGTACTGTACACACCCTGTCAGCATCAACGGGGCCGAGGTGGAGATGGTTAGCAGTTTCAAATTCCTAGGGGTGCACATCACCAAAAATCTGTCCTGGTCCAGTCATGTCGACGCTATCACCAAGAAAGCACAACAGCGCCTATACTTCCTCAGGAAACTCAGGAAATTCGGCATGTCCACATTGCCAGTGTTATGTAGTTACATTGTATTCCTTATGTTGCCCCATTATGTATTTTCTTGAATTTTGTTTAATTCCCTTTTCTTCCATGTACTGAATGATCTGTTGAGCTGCTCGCAGAAAAATACTTTTCACTGTACCTCGGTACACGTGACAATAAACAAATCTATCCAACCTTCAAGCCGTCTGCTGACCCACACAGCTTCTTTGAGGATATTAGGCAGCAAAAAATAACGTTGCTCTTTTTAATAATGATGCACTTTAGAGTCGCCATGATACCACCACAAGGCTTTACCGGCTATCGATCAAAGGACCAAACAACCAGTCAGTCAGTACAAGTTCAAAGGTGGTTTATTTACACACAAGGATTACTTCAACATGCAACACAAAACACTGCAAGTTAAACTACACCTAACAACTACAATAACCTGTACTTAACTTCAGGGCAACCGGCTTTATGCAGATAGACAAGGTTTTTGTCCGGATCTTGCCTGGCTGGGTGAATGGGAGGAGGTAAAGTTAATGGTTATCTGCTGAAGCAAGTCCATCCGATTGGCCCCACCAGCCCCTCAAAACGCCAGGGAGGGAGGTCTCGAGGAGATGGAGGAGGCAATACTAACGGCAGTGGGACATGATAAAGAGGATCCCGAAGACAGCCTAAATAAATGCAGGCAAAGGAAAGGGGAACACTCAACTGCCTTCGCCGCTCCTTGGTAGATCCATTTTAAGGAGAGTATACAGAGGTTTAGAGTGCTCCAGATTAGGTGAAGATGATTCATCCACATTGGGCTCCCACACCACAGAGCAAGGCAGGAGAGCCTGTGTTAATTTAGGCCCCACAGAGCTGCCATGCACGATGAGGTCTGGGTCCTCTGACGGTTAGCTAGTGTCTGAGAGCAGGCAGCTCAGGAGCCCCCCCATCGCGTTCCGATAGGGAAGCCACAATGCTTCCGGTCAGGGCTATGCAGGGTCCGTTGTGGAGAAACGAGGGTAGAGGGGAACACCAATATCCGAGTGATCCAGCTCCACCGTACACACCCCCACGGAGAGATGGAGGCTGTATTATAGCTGCGGGCAGTCAGAACACTTCGCCAGAGATTGTAGGAGACACTCACCATCATATACACGGCCCCCGAGACAACGAGGACCACCCACAGCAGCTAGAAGCACCCAGCCGCTCCGTGTACGCTGTGAGTGCTTACCATCCTGACACCCTAAATTGATGGTGCCCGGCCTCGCCAACCTGGGTCTGCAATACCAGGTGGTATAATGTGGCGCGACCCCTGGTTGATAGCGAGGTAAGAAGCCACCTTGTTGAATTCTTTTGGGATACCGGAAGTTCCCGAACTACCCTCGACACATTAACGTTACAAACTGACCATCCCTTGGTCAACTACCGACACCATTACACGGAATGGATTTAGGGGACATATTCAGGAGGGACGTATCACAGCCCCTGTACAGGTCGGCTTGTGAAGCATAGTCTGTGACCACCCGCTAGTGTTACTGACCTTCCCCCACACGCCAAACACATTCTTGGAGCAGATTTTACAGTTAAATGCAATTTAGCATTCGACCCAGTAAATGGATGCATTTGGCAAATGGCGATGATTAGCAGAACCCTATCAATCCTCCCAGTCTGGATGTATATTCACAGGATATAGCACAATGAAATGAAATGAAAATCGCTTATTGTCACGAGTAGGCTTCAAATGAAGTTACTGTGAAAAGCCCCTAGTCGCCACATTCCAGTGCCTGTTCGGGGAGGCCGGTACGGGAATTGAACTGTGCTGCTGGCCTGCCTTAGTCTGCTTTCAAAGCCAGCAATTTAGCCCTGTGCTAAACCAGCCCCTATAGGGGCTTCCGCGGGAATGTGCACGCTTCCCCGGGAGTAGAGGAATACTGGTTTGATCCTGCAGTGATCCAACCATCAGCAAGCTTTTTCAAAAGAAGGGGGTGTTTGTGAGACACAAACACGATTGTGGCCAGATAGCTGGAGAGGTGCGAACTGAAACTGCAAAAAGACGGTTTCGCCAGAGAGGCGGAGACAGAGATTGCCAAAGTGATTGACAGCCTATTACAGTAGGGACACTGAGACCCGTAGCATCTACTAACAATGCAGCAATCTGGCCTGTGAAAAAGCCAGATGGATGGAGATTAACGATAGATTACAGAGAATTAAATAAGGTCATTCACTCACAGCCCCCACTGTAGCCACAAGCCCCCCCCCCCCTCCCCATGATGGAATAAGGGGTGCAGGCACAGTTTTTCAGTGCTGGACCATCAGCAATGGTTTCTGACCCATAACTCCCTTAAATCGATCCTGCCAGGACAAGATCACTTTCACCTTCCGATGCCAGCAATACACTTGCTGACTACAGAGTTTCCATTTTCCACAGACAGCTAGCTACCAGACTCGCCAGAGTTTTCTGACCCGACTGCCTGGTCCAGTATGTCGATGACTTATTGCTGCAGACCAACACCAGAGAGGAGCATGATGCCCTGTTGATGAATCGCTGACACTGCTCCACTCAATAGGCTGGCAAGTCAACTGGAAAAAGGCCTAAGTAATGAAATCCAAAGTCATGTGCCTGGGTACGTGATGGACCATCAATAATAGACGAGGCGAGTTATAGAATTAAATTGTGGCTTTAATCCACTGAGATGTGTACCTGTCTGCTGCTGATCTGTCACTGGGGGCAGGGCCACAGATCAGCCAACTATATACAAAGCCCGAGGGGAGGAGCCAACAGAAGCAACAACAACAACAAAGATAAGTAACACTGGAGCAAACAATAACAGTGAATACAGCAGTGAGTAACAATGGAACGTGGTTCACCAGAGGACAGTAATTACGAATGGGAAGAGGGAGATCAAACAGAAAAGGATAGACTGTATACTACAGCTACCACTACCCCGGAACGTGAGTGCCCTCTGATCTTTCCTGGGCCTGCTAGGGTTCTGTAGGGACATTATAGATGGCTTCACTCCCATAGCAGCTCCGTTGTCTGACTTGCTAAAGAAAAACAGCAGCTGGAAGTGGACTGGGCAGCACACAGCAGCAGTAACCGATTTAAAACCCACCCCCACCACAGCACCAGCCCTACTAGACCCTGACCCAGATCTACCAAACCCCTTAGTAGCTGCAGCCACCAACCACACGCTTTCAGCGGTACTACTGCAGGAGTGACACGGTAGATTAGACACACCTCCCGAGTATTGGGCCCAGTCGAACAGGCTTCTCTGGGTGTGAACGGCACCTGCTGGTGGTAATTTGGGCTGTGCAAGCCTTCAACACAGGATTAAGTCCCATCACTGTCCTCACCGAAGACACCCCAACCCAGCATCTGCTGGGCGGCTGACGTAAAGACAGCTCGGTAAGCCAGGTCTGTGTCGCACGCTGGACACTGCAGGGTAGGGACATCACCGTGAAGCAAACCAAAGCGCCCAAGTCCTTGTCAGACAACCTGCATTATGGGGGAGACCCACAACTGCCGGATCATAGCTACCAAGGACCCACAGGTCCGTTTATCCCAAAACACCAGGAAGCACAGTCAGTGACAAAGCAGACAGCCACCCAGCAGACAGACACTACATGAACAATTTATGTGGTAGGCTCATCCACAATAAAGCATGGGAAAGGATAACAGGATGTGGTATCTATATGGACGACCACTAATACAACTCACCCTCAAATTACCCGCACACCTGGGGGCCCAAGCCACCAAACTGGCAGCTGTAACACATAGAGAACATAGCACAGGACAGGCCCTTCAGCCCACAATGTTCTGCTGACCATTTATCCTAATCTACGGTCAACCTAAATGAAATGAAAATCGCTTATTGTCACGAGTAGGCTTCAAATGAAGTTACTGTGAAAAGCCACTAGTCACCACATTCCAGCGCCTGTTCGGGGAGGCTGGTACGGGAATTGAACCCGTGCTGCTGGCCTGCCTCGGTCTGCTTTAAAAGCCAGCGATTTAGCCCAGTGAGCTAAACCAGCCCGTTCAATTTACTGCTGCCCATGTGCCTGTCTAAGAGTCGATTAAATGTCCCTAATGACTCTGATTCCACCACCTCTGCTGCCAGTGCATTCCACACACCCACCACTCTCTGGGTAAAGAACCTGCCTCTGACATCTCCCCTATACCTTCCTCCAATCACCTTAAAATTATGTCCCCTCATGACATTTCCACCCTGGTGAAAAGTCTCTGGCTATCCACTCTATCCATGCCTCTCATCACCTTGTACACCTCTATCCAGTCCAGGCAGCATCCTGGTAAATTTCCTCTGTACCCTCTCCAAAGCATCCACATCCTTCCTATAATGAGGCAACCAGACTGGACACAATATTCCAAATGTGGTCTAACTAGGGTTTTATAAAGCTGCAGCAAAACCTCACGGCCCTTAAACTCAATCCCCCTGTTAATGAAAGCCAGCACACCATACGCCTTCTAAACAACCCTATCAACCTGGGTGGGAACTTTGAGGGATCTATGCACGTGGACCTCAAGATCCCTCTGTTCCTCCACACTTCCAAGAATCCTGCCTTTAACCCTGTATTCAGCATTCACATTCAAAGTTACAAAATGAATCACTTCACATTTATCAAGGACCACTTCTCAGCCCAGCTCTGCATCCTGTCAATGTCCTGTTGTAACCTGCAACATCCCTCAACACTATCTGCAACTCCACCAACCTTCGTGTCATCGACAAACTTACTAACCCACCCTTCCACTTCCTCATCCAAGTCATTTATATAAACTACAAAGAGCAGAGGTCCCAGAACAGATCCCTGTGGGACACCACTGGTCACCGACCTCCAGGCCGAATACTTTCCATCCACTACCACTCGCTGTCTTCTTTCAGCCAGCCAATTCTGTATCCAGACAGCCAAATTTCCCTGTATCCCATGCCCCCTAACTTTCTGAATGAGCCTACCATGGGGAACCTTATCAAATGCCTTACTGAAATCCATATACACCACATCCACTGCCCGGCCTTCATCAATGTCTCGTCACATCCTCAAAGAATTCAATGAGGCTTGTGAGGCATGACCTGCCCCTCACAAAGCCAACATGTGGTCACTCACCTGGATTTATTCCCACCCCCACCAACATACATTCCGACAGCACGTAGGTGTGCAACAGCCGAACCGAGTTCCTCCCACAATGGGAAGCCCGAGGTATCATCTCTGCAAGAAAGCCCCTATCATCAGCCCCCTTGTTAAAATATATCCTACAGGCCACTGATCGGCGCACATTTGGGATCATTAAAGTTAAGATCCACCACAGGACCTCCCCATCTGGTAACTAAGGCAGACACATTAGCCAAAGCTGGCGCCCGTACCGGACACTCGTGACAACCACAGGCAGGAGAGCAAGTAAAGGCTGTGACCGCATCCCAAACCAATGTAGCTGACCTGGTCCAGGCCCAGCACACTGCCCATTCCCTCAAACTAATTTTACGCGGGTTCTACCCAGCCCCATACGACAAATGGAAGGACAAACGTTCAAATTCATGATAGGTTAATTCTAAAGACAGGCACAAATATAGCCCTGCCCAAGATAGAAACCAGCTCATCTCCACGATGGGTAGGGTCATCAGGGCTTTGACACAACAACCAACTGATTAAAGGCTGTTAGTGGCCGGAACTACATAAAAAACAGCCTAATCTTTGCCCAAAATAACCCTGACAGATACACCAGGAAAGGCACACACCAAGAGGAGAAGGTCCATGGACAAATCTCCAGGTGGATTACATTGGCCCACTTCCAGCCTACAGGATTTAATATGCCCTGGTGTTAATAAGACACCTTCACCAAATGGGGAGCCATTCTCCATTAGGTCCACTGCCAAAATACTAGCCCAACAGATATTTACAGAATGGGATAGAGGCTGACCAAGAGACACATTTCGCCGGGCAGTGATGCAGAATGCTATGGCTATGTTTGGTATTAAACAGCATTTCCACGTCGCTACCATCCACAATCCAGTGGACGCTCAAAGGTATCATCAGGAAAACTGCAGCAAAGCAATACAACCCAGGATACAGTATTTCCCTCTGCCCTCATAGTGATACAGTACTTCCCTCTGCCCTCATAGTGACACAGTACTTCCCTCTGCACTCATTAGTGACACAGTACTTCCCTCTGCCCTCATTAGTGACACAGTACTTCCCTCTGCCCTCATTAGTGACACAGTACTTCCCTCTGCCCTCATTAGTGACACAGTACTTCCCTCTGCCCTCATTAGTGACACAGTACTTCCCTCTTCCCTCATTAGTGACACAGTACTTCCCTCTGCCCTCATTAGTGACACAGTACTTCCCTCTGCCCTCATTAGTGACACAGTACTTCCCTCTGCCCTCATTAGTGACACAGTACTTCCCTCTGCCCTCATTAGTGACACAGTACTTCCCTCTGCCCTCATTAGTGACACAGTACTTCCCTCTGCCCTCATTAGTGACACAGTACTTCCCTCTGCCCTCATTAGTGACACTGTACTTCCCTCTGCCCTCATTAGTGACACTGTACTTCCCTCTGCCCTCATTAGTGACACTGTACTTCCCTCTGCCCTCATTAGTGACACAGTACTTCCCTCTGCCCTCATTAGTGACACAGTACTTCCCTCTGCCCTCATTAGTGACACAGTACTTCCCTCTGCCCTCATTAGTGACACAGTACTTCCCTCTGCCCTCATAGTGACACAGCACTTCCCTCTGCCCTCATTAGTGACACAGTACTTCCCTCTGCCCTCATTAGTGACACAGTACTTCCCTCTGCCCTCATAGTGACACAGTACTTCCCTCTGCCCTCATAGTGACACAGTACTTCCCTCTGCCCTCATTAGAACATAGAACATAGAACACTACAGCGCAGTACGGGCCCTTCGGCCCTCGATGTTGCGCCGACCTGTGAAACCATCTGAAACCTATCTGACCTACACTATTCCATTTTCATCCATATGCCTATCCAGTGACCACTTAAATGCCCTTAACGTTGGCGAGTCTACTACTGTTGCAGGCAGGGCGTTCCACACCCCTACTACTCTCTGAGTAAAGAAACTGCCTCTGACATCTGTCCTATATCTACTACCCCTCAATTTAAAGCTATGTCCCCTCGTGTTGGTCATCACCATCCGAGGAAAGAGACTCTCACTGTCCACCCTATCTAACCCTCTGACTATCTTATATGTCTCTATTAAGTCACCTCTCAGCCTTCTCCTCTCTAACGAAAACAACCTCAATTCCCTGAGCCTTTCCTCGTAAGACCTTCCCTCCATACCAGGCAACATCCTAGTAAATCTCCTCTGAACCCTTTCCAAAGCTTCCACATCCTTCCTATAATGTGGTGACCAGAACTGCACGCAGTACTCCAGGTGTGGCCGCACCAGAGTTATGTACAGCTGCAGCATGACCTTGTGGCTCCGAAACTCAATCCTCCTGCTTATAAAGGCTAGCACACCATATGCCTTCTTAACAGCCCTATTAACCTGGGTGGCAACTTTCAGGGATTTATGTACCTGGATGCCGAGACCTCTCTGTTCATCTACACTACCAAGAATCTTGCCATTAGCCTAGTACTCTGCAGTCCTGTTACTCCTTCCAAAGTGAACCACCTCACACTTTTCCGCATTAAACTCCATCTGCCACCTCTCAGCCCAGCTCTGCAGCTTATCTATGTCCCTCTGTATCCTATAACATCCTTCAGCACTATCCACAACTCCACCGACCTTCGTGTCATCTGCAAATTTACTAACCCATCCTTCTACACCCTCTTCCAGGTCATTTATAAAAATGACAAACAGCAGTGGCCCCAAAACAGATCCTTGCGGTACACCACTAGTAACTGAACTCCAGGATGAACATTTGCCATCAACCACCACCCTCTGTCTTCTTTCAGCTAGCCAATTACTGATCCAAACCGCTAAATCACCTACAATCCCATACTTCCTTATTTTCTGCAATAGCCTACCGCGGGGAACCTTATCAAACACATTAATGACACAGTACTTCCCTCTTGCTTCATTAGTGACACTGTACTTCCCTCTGCCCTCATTAGTGACACAGTACTTCCCTCATTAGTGACACTGTACTTCCCTCTGCCCTCATTAGTGACACAGTACTTCCCTCTGCCCTCATTAGTGACACAGTACTTCCCTCTTGCCTCATTAGTGACACAGTACTTCCCTCTTGCCTCATTAGTGACACAGTACTTCCCTCTGCCCTCATTAGTGACACAGTACTTCCCTCTGCCCTCATTAGTGACACTGTACTT
The DNA here is from genome assembly GCF_902713615.1 of Scyliorhinus canicula. Lineage (NCBI taxonomy): Eukaryota > Metazoa > Chordata > Chondrichthyes > Carcharhiniformes > Scyliorhinidae > Scyliorhinus > Scyliorhinus canicula. The sequence goes on along the minus strand of NC_052151.1, from coordinate 90,038 downwards.
CCCTCTGCCCTCATTAGTGACACAGCACTTCCCTCTGCCCTCATTAGTGACACAGTACTTCCCTCTGCCCTCATTAGTGACACAGCACTTCCCTCTGCCCTCATTAGTGACACAGTACTTCCCTCTGCCCTCATTAGTGACACGGTACTTCCCTCTGCCCTCATTAGTGACACTGTACTTCCCTCTGCCCTCATAGTGATACAGTACTTCCCTCTGCCTTCATTAGTGACACAGTACTTCCCTCTGCCCTCATTAGTGACACAGTACTTCCCTCTGCCCTCATTAGTGACACAGTACTTCCCTCTGCCCTCATAGTGACACAGTACTTCCCTCTGCCCTCATAGTGACACAGTACTTCCCTCTGCCCTCATTAGAACATAGAACATAGAACACTACAGCGCAGTACGGGCCCTTCGGCCCTCGATGTTGCGCCGACCTGTGAAACCATCTGAAGCCTATCTGACCTACACTATTCCATTTTCATCCATATGCCTATCCAGTGACCACTTAAATGCCCTTAAAGTTGGCGAGTCTACTACTGTTGCAGGCAGGGCGTTCCACACCCCTACTACTCTCTGAGTAAAGAAACTGCCTCTGACATCTGTCCTATATCTACTACCCCTCAATTTAAAGCTATGTCCCCTCGTGTTGGTCATCACCATCCGAGGAAAGAGACTCTCACTGTCCACCCTATCTAACCATCTGACTATCTTATATGTCTCTATTAAGTCACCTCTCAGCCTTCTCCTCTCTAACGAAAACAACCTCAATTCCCTGAGCCTTTCCTCGTAAGACCTTCCCTCCATACCAGGCAACATCCTAGTAAATCTCCTCTGAACCCTTTCCAAAGCTTCCACATCCTTCCTATAATGTGGTGACCAGAACTGCACGCAGTACTCCAGGTGTGGCCGCACCAGAGTTATGTACAGCTGCAGCATGACCTTGTGGCTCCGAAACTCAATCCTCCTGCTTATAAAGGCTAGCACACCATATGCCTTCTTAACAGCCCTATTAACCTGGGTGGCAACTTTCAGGGATTTATGTACCTGGATGCCGAGACCTCTCTGTTCATCTACACTACCAAGAATCTTGCCATTAGCCTAGTACTCTGCAGTCCTGTTACTCCTTCCAAAGTGAACCACCTCACACTTTTCCGCATTAAACTCCATCTGCCACCTCTCAGCCCAGCTCTGCAGCTTATCTATGTCCCTCTGTATCCTATAACATCCTTCAGCACTATCCACAACTCCACCGACCTTCGTGTCATCTGCAAATTTACTAACCCATCCTTCTACACCCTCTTCCAGGTCATTTATAAAAATGACAAACAGCAGTGGCCCCAAAACAGATCCTTGCGGTACACCACTAGTAACTGAACTCCAGGATGAACATTTGCCATCAACCACCACCCTCTGTCTTCTTTCAGCTAGCCAATTACTGATCCAAACCGCTAAATCACCTTCAATCCCATAGTTCCTTATTTTCTGCAATAGCCTACCGCGGGGAACCTTATCAAACGCATTAGTGACACAGTACTTCCCTCTTGCTTCATTAGTGACACAGTACTTCCCTCTTGCCTCATTAGTGACACAGTACTTCCCTCTTGCCTCATTAGTGACACTGTACTTCCCTCTTGCCTCATTAGTGACACAGTACTTCCCTCTTGCCTCATTAGTGACACTGTACTTCCCTCTTGCCTCATTAGTGACACAGTACTTCCCTCTGCCCTCATTAGTGACACAGTACTTCCCTCTGCCCTCATTAGTGACACAGTACTTCCCTCTGCCCTCATTAGTGACACAGTACTTCCCTCTTGCCTCATTAGTGACACTGTACTTCCCTCTTGCCTCATTAGTGACACAGTACTTCCCTCTGCCCTCATTAGTGACACAGTACTTCCCTCTGCCCTCATTAGTGACACAGTACTTCCCTCTGCCCTCATTAGTGACACAGTACTTCCCTCTGCCCTCATTAGTGACACAGTACTTCCCTCTGCCCTCATTAGTGACACAGTACTTCCCTCTGCCCTCATTAGTGACACAGTACTTCCCTCTGCCCTCATTAGTGACACAGTACTTCCCTCATTAGTGACACAGTACTTCCCTCTTCCCTCATTAGTGACACAGTACTTCCCTCATTAGTGACACAGTACTTCCCTCTTCCCTCATTAGTGACACAGTACTTCCCTCTGCCCTCATTAGTGACACAGTACTTCCCTCTGCCCTCATTAGTGACACAGTACTTCCCTCATTAGTGACACAGTACTTCCCTCATCCCTCATTAGTGACACAGTACTTCCCTCTGCCCTCATTAGTGACACAGTACTTCCCTCATTAGTGACACAGTACTTCCCTCTTGCCTCATTAGTGACACAGTACTTCCCTCTGCCCTCATAGTGACACAGTACTTCCCTCTTGCCTCATTAGTGACACAGTACTTCCCTCTGCCCTCATTAGTGACACAGTACTTCCCTCATTAGTGACACAGTACTTCCCTCTGCCCTCATAGTGACACTGTACTTCCCTCATTAGTGACACAGTACTTCCCTCTGCCCTCATTAGTGACACAGTACTTCCCTCATTAGTGACACTGTACTTCCCTCTTGCCTCATTAGTGACACAGTACTTCCCTCTGCCCTCATAGTGACACAGTACTTCCCTCTTGCCTCATTAGTGACACAGTACTTCCCTCTGCCCTCATTAGTGACACAGTACTTCCCTCATTAGTGACACTGTACTTCCCTCTGCCCTCATTAGTGACACAGTACTTCCCTCTGCCCTCATTAGTGACACTGTACTTCCCTCATTAGTGACACTGTACTTCCCTCTGCCCTCATTAGTGACACAGTACTTCCCTCTGCCCTCATTAGTGACACAGTACTTCCCTCTGCCCTCATTAGTGACACAGTACTTCCCTCTGCCCTCATTAGTGACACTGTACTTCCCTCATTAGTGACACTGTACTTCCCTCTGCCCTCATTAGTGACACAGTACTTCCCTCTGCCCTCATTAGTGACACAGTACTTCCCTCTGCCCTCATTAGTGACACAGTACTTCCCTCTTGCCTCATTAGTGACACTGTACTTCCCTCTGCCCTCATTAGTGACACAGTACTTCCCTCTGCCCTCATTAGTGACACTGTACTTCCCTCATTAGTGACACTGTACTTCCCTCTGCCCTCATTAGTGACACAGTACTTCCCTCTGCCCTCATTAGTGACACAGTACTTCCCTCTGCCCTCATTAGTGACACAGTACTTCCCTCTGCCCTCATTAGTGACACAGTACTTCCCTCTGCCCTCATTAGTGACACAGTACTTCCCTCTGCCCTCATTAGTGACACAGTACTTCCCTCTTCCCTCATTAGTGACACAGTACTTCCCTCTGCCCTCATTCGTGTGCAATACCGTCTCCAGCTCTCCTGGATTCATCCCCCCAACACATTAACGACAGGCCGACCTGCGAAGGGACTAGAATATTTATCAGGGCTCGATTTAGCTGACCCCGCTATCACAGCGCTCACGCACGAGAAGGCTGTCCAGCAGATCACTGCAAACATTAAAGCGGCCCAGTTAGCTGCGGCTGATCAATTAGGAGCCATTAAGAAATAGAGTAAGGAATATTTAGTGTTATACAGTTAGACAGCAGGGTATGATTTCACTCTATAATCCCAGTTCGGTCCTGTCCCCAAAATATGCCGGTCCCGTACCCCATCGCTGACAAAATAAGCCCCTCAGTTTAAAAGATCTTGTTCGCTGATGGGAAGGCTGGTTGGTTTGATAGAAACCAGCTGAAAGCATACGGAGCTCAGCATAATCATCCCACCATCTTACACTAGGGACAAGGGAGGACGACTCCTATATCATTTCCCCACCACAGCCAAAAGCCCCTTCCACACCTGAAGTGGGCCTCGGTGCACGAATCGGCCAGAGGATGCCACGTGATGTGTGCGCCATGGAAGACTGGCTACACACCAGGCTTCACAACATCATTGATTCGCCTGTAAGTATCAGCCGCCTTCGTGCCACCCGAGTAGGCACTAGGTAACCTCCCTAGTCTTAAACTCCATCCCTCTAGCAATGAAGGACAAAATTCCATTTGCCTTCTTAATCACCTGTTGCACTTGTAAACCAACCTTCTGTGACTCATGCACTAGCACACCCAAGTCTCTCTGAACAGCGGCATGCTTTAATATTTTATCGTTTAAATAATAATCCCATTTGCTGTTATTCCTACCAAAATGGATAACCTCACATTTGTCAACATTGTATTCCATCTGCCAGACCCGAGCCCATTCACTTAACCTATCCAAATCCCTCTGCAGACTTCCAGTATCCTCTGCACTTTTCGCTTTACCACTCATCTTAGTGTCGTCTGCAAACTTGGACACATTGCCCTTGGTCCCCAACTCCAAATCATCAATGTAAATTGTGAACAATTGTGGGCCCAACACGGATCCCTGAGGGACACCACTAGCTACTGATTGCCAACCAGAGAAACACCCATTTATCCCAACTCTTTGCTTTCTATTAATTAACCAATCCTCTATCCCTGATACTACTTTACCCTTAATGCCATGCATCTTTATCTTATGCAGCAACCTTTTGTGTGGCACCTTGTCAAAGGCTTTCTGGAAATCCAGATATACCACATCCATCGGCTCCCCGTTATCTACTGCACTGGTAATGTCCTCATAAAATTCCACTAAATTAGTTAGGCATGACCTGCCTTTTACGAACCCATGCTGCGTCTGCCCAATGGGACAATTTCTATCCAGATGCCTCGCAATTTCTTCCTTGATGATAGATTCCAGCATCTTCCCTATTACCGAAGTTAAACTCACTGGCCTATAATTTCCTGCTTTCTGCCTACCTCCTTTTTTAAACAGTGGCGTCACGTTTGCTAATTTCCAATCCACCGGGACCACCCCAGAGTCTAGTGAATTTTGGTAAATTATCACTAGTGCATCTGCAATTTCCCTAACCATCTCTTTTAGCACTCTGGGATGCATTCCATCAGGGCCAGGAGACTTGTTTACCTTTAGCCCCATTAGCTTGCCCATCACTCCCTCCTTAGTGATAACAATCCTCTCAAGGTCCTCACCTGTCATAGCCTCATTTCTATCAGTCGCTGGCATGTTATTTGTGTCTTCCACTGTGAAGACCGACCCAAAAAACCTGTTCAGTTCCTCAGCCATTTCCTCATTTCCCATTATTAAAACTCCCTTCTCATCCTCTAAAGGACCAATATTTACCTTAGCCACTCTTTTTTGTCTTATATATTTGTAAAAACTTTTACTGTCTGTTTTTATATTCTGAGCAAGTTTACTCTCATACTCTATCTTACTCTTCTTTATAGCTTTTTTAGTAGCTTTCTGTTGCCCCCTAAAGATTTCCCAGTCCTCTAATCTCCCAGCAATCTTTGCCACTTTATATGCTTTTTCCTTCAATTTGATACTCTCCCTTATTTCCTTAGATATCCACGGTCGATTTTCCCTCTTTCTTCCGTCCTTCCTTTTTGTTGGTATAAACCTTTGCTGAGCACTGTGAAAAATCGCCAAGGTTCTCCACTGTTCCTCAACTGTTCCACCATAAAGTCTTAGCTCCCAGTCTACCTTAGCTAGTTCTTCTCTCATCCCCTTGTAATCTCCTTTGTTTAAACACAAAACACTAGTATTTGATTTTACTTTCTCACCCTCCATCTTTATTTTAAATTCCACCATATTGTGATCGCTCCTTCCCACTGTGTGGCACAGCAAACTCAGACGGGTGTCTGGAAACCCACTGACAAGGGAAGGATGGCCCAGTGAGACAACTGATTCCGGGGATAAGTCTCTCTTGGTGATTTACAGAATGTTAGGTGGAGTGCTGAGATTTAAGGTGCTCCAGATGATGAGATTCAGCTTAGTTACAAACAAATGCAAAATGTGAGAATTTCTGATGCTTTTCTGATTGGAGGGCTGTGACTAGTGGTGTTCCGCAGGGATCAGTGCTGGGACCTTTGCTGTTCGTAGTATATATAAATGATTTGGAGGAAAATGTAACTGGTCTAATTAGTAAGTTTGCAGACGACACAAAGGTTGGTGGAATTGCGGATAGTGATGAGGACTGTCAGAGGATACAGCAGGATTTAGATCGTTTGGAGACTTGGGCGGAGAGATGGCAGATGGAGTTTAATCTGAACGAATGGGAGGTGATGCATTTTGGAAGGTCTAATGCAGGTAGGGAATATACAGTGAATGGGACAACCCTCAACAGTATTGACAGTCAGAGAGATCTAGGTGTACAGGTCCACAGGTCACTGAAAGGGGCAACACAGCTGGAGAAGGTAGTCAAGAAGGCATATGGCATGCTTGCCTTCATTGGCCGGGGCATTGAGTATAAGAATTGGCAAGTCATGTTGCAGCTGTATCGAACCTTAGTTAGGCCACACTTGGAGTATAGTGTTCAATTCTGGTCGCCACACTACCAGAAGGATGTGGAGGCTTTAGAGAGGGTGCAGAAGAGATTTGCCAGGATGTTGCCTGGTATGGAGGGCATTAGCTATGAGGAGAGGTTGAATAAACTCGGTTTGTTCTCACTGGAACGACGGAGGTTGAGGGGCGACCTGATAGAGGTCTACAAAATTACGAGGGGCATAGGCAGAGTGGATAGTCAGAGGCTTTTCCCCAGGGTAGAGGGGTCAATTACTAGGGGGCATAGGTTTAAGGTGCGAGGGACAAGGTTTAGAGTAGATGTACGAGGCAAGTTTTTTTACACAGAGGATAGTGGGTGCCTGGAACTCGCTGCCGGAGGAGGTGGTGGAAGCAGGGACGATAGTGACATTTAAGGGGCATCTTGACAAATACATGAATAGGATGGGAATAGAGGGATACGGACCCAGGAAGTGTGGAAGATTTTAGTTTAGACGGGCAGCATGGTCGGCGCAGGCTTGGAGGGCCGAAGGGCCTGTTCCTGTGCTGTACTTTTCTTTGTTCTTTACCTTCCAGCACGATGACTGTTCGAGGACACGTGGCCACATTTTACAGTCACAGAGGCAGTCCTGCTAAATTTGAAATTCCTCATGATCACCGGCACTTGTTCAAAGCTTGGCTCACTCACTCGGCTGGCTCACTGCCCACAGGAGACCACCATCTCCACATCTCCCCTCGGTTTATTCCCTTTTATTGCTCTCCTTTGCATTGTCAACAGCATGAAGTCTTTTCCACAACATTCCCCACAGCGCCCAGTGTAAATGTCTGTGGCATCACCCACCTGTTCTGCCAATGCTCCAAAAAGAAACTCATACCTGTTAACGGCCCTGACAGCAATTCATTCCGGCCGTTTCAATGCCACTTTTTATTTCCTGCCGGTCATACTAGACCGACTCCATCTGCTATTTCCATCCCAGGCCAAGTGTGACTGCTGCTAAAATAAAACCGGCACGCCTGGTTTCGCCGGGCAGTTTAAATATAATTGCTGCCCTGACAAAAATAAAAATAAAACAGGCTGCACAGTAGCACAGTGGCTAGCACTGTGGCTTCACTGCGCCAGGGTCCCAGGTTCGATTCCCGGCTTGCGTCACTGTGCAGTCTGCACGTTCTCCCCGTGTCTGCGTGGGTTTCCTCCGGGGGCTCCGGTTTCCTCCCACAAGTCCCGAAAGACGTGCTGTTAGGTGAATTGGGCATCCTGAATTCTCCCTCTGTGACCCGAACAGGCGCCGGAATGTGGCGACTAGGGGCTTTTCACAGTAACTGCATTGCAGTGTTAATGTCAGCCTACTTGTGACACGAATAGAAGAGTATTATCATAATTTGCCGGCGAGTTAAAATAAGGTTGTTTCCAACCACTCCAAGCCTCGTGGACTCAAAAAAAAGAGGAAGGGTCAAGAATAGTGTAAATGTAGACAAATCAAATAATAGTCAAGGATAACCACAGAAATGATGCTTCATCTCCTCAGGATAACCACAGACAGCGAAAATGCAAACTACCTCATCACATTCATCGTCGGGATCAACGCACAGGGCATCCCGAGATGAAGATGAACCCTTTATACCCGGGATACCTGTGGTTTGCTCCACCTGACCCAGGCGAATGTGAGGATGGTGTATTATGGCTACACCCCTAGAAAAGTATAATGTTTGGGTGTAACAATCAGCGGTTTATATTGAAAAAGCCAAATGGTAGCTCAGCTGAATGCTATCTGAGAGTCACCACAGGAGGGGCAAGTGAGGGAAACAAGCCTACAGGTAACTGAAGGCCGAGGTGCAGCGAGGTGAGCTAAAGAACAGAGAAGACCATAAGACATAGGAGCAGAATCAGGCCAGTCGGCTAATGGTGGGCAGAGAGCGCAGGAGACTCAAACTCACCACAACCACACTGTACATGGCTTCTTCACAATCAAAACCATCTACAGACCGAGACCTAAGGAGGTAGTGATGGGCAAGCTAATGGGGCTAAAGGTAGACAAGTCTCCTGGCCCTGATGGAATGCATCCCAGAGTGCTAAAAGAGATGGCTAGGGAAATTGCAGATGCACTAGTGATAATTTACCGAAATTCACTAGACTCTGGGGTGGTCCCGGTGGATTGGAAATTAGCAAACGTGACACCACTGTTTAAAAAAGGAGGTAGGCAGAGAGCAGGAAATTATAGGCCAGTGAGCTTAACTTCGGTAGTAGGGAAGATGCTGGAATCTATCATCAAGGAAGAAATAGCGAGGCATCTGGATAGAAATTGTCCCATTGGGCAGACGCAGCATGGGTTCATAAAGGGCAGGTCGTGCCTAACTAATTTAGTGGAATTTTTTGAGGACATTACCAGTGCAGTAGATAACGGGGAGCCAATGGATGTGGTATATCTGGATTTCCAGAAAGCCTTTGACAAGGTGCCACACAAAAGGTTGCTGCATAAGATAAAGATGCATGGTGTTAAGGGTAAAGTAGTAGCATGGATAGAGGATAGGTTAATTAATAGAAAGCAAAGAGTTGGGATTAATGGGTGTTTCTCTGGTTGGCAGTCAGTGGCTAGTGGTGTCCCTCAGGGATCCATGTTCGGCCCACAATTGTTCACAATTTACATTGATGATTTGGAGTTGGGGACCAAGGGCAATGTGTCCAAGTTTGCAGATGGCACGAAGATGAGTGGTAAAGCGAAAAATGCAGAGGACACTGGAAGTCTGCAGAGGGATTTGGATAGGTTAAGTGAATGGGCTCGGGTCTGGCAGATGGAATACAATGTTGACAAATGTGAGGTTATCCATTCTGGTAGGAATAACAGCAAATGGGATTATTATTTAAATTATAAAATATTAAAGCATGCCGCTGTGCAGAGAGACTTGGGTGTGCTAGTGCATGAGTCACAGAAAGTTGGTTTACAGGTGCAACAGGTGATTAAGAAGGCAAATGGAATTTTGTCCTTCATTGCTAGAGGGATGGAGTTTAAGACTAGGGAGGTTATGCTGCAATTGTATAAGGTGTTAGTGAGGCCACACCTGGAGTACTGTGTTCAGTTTTGGTCTCCTTACTTGAGAAAGGACGTACTGGCACTGGAGGGTGTGCAGAGGAGATTCACTAGGTTAATCCCAGAGCTGAAGGGGTTGGATTATGAGGAGAGGTTGAATAGACTGGGACTGTACTCGGAATTTAGAAGGATGCGGGGGGATCTTATAGAAACATATAAAATTATGAAGGGAATAGATAGGATAGATGCGGGCAGGTTGTTTCCACTAGCGGGTGAAAGCCTCAAAATAAGGGGAAGTAGATTTAGGACTGAGCTTAGGAGGAACTTCTTCACCCAAAGGGTTGTGAATCTATGGAATTCCTTGCCCAGTGAAGCAGTTGAGTCTCCTTCATTAAATGTTTGCAAGATAATGATAGATAGTTTTTTGAAGAATAAAGGAATAAATGGTTATGGTGTTCGGGCCGGAAAGTGGAGCTGAGTCCACAACAGATCAGCCATGATCTCATTGAATGGCGGAGCAGGCTCGAGGGGCCAGATGGCCGACTCCTGCTCCTAGTTCTTTTGTTCTTCTGACCCACCCCACTGAGAGTCAAAACAGAGAGGCTCTCATCAAAGACAGAGAGGCAGCCATCGCCCGCTGGACAGAGCAGAGAGGCAGCCATTGCCCGCTGGACAGAGCAGAGAGTCAGCCATTGCCCGCTGGACAGAGCAGAGAGGCAGCCATTGCCCGCTGGACAGAGCAGAGAGGCAGCCATTGCCCGCTGGACAGAGAGGCGCCATCGCCCGCTGGACAGAGCAGAGAGGCAGCCATTGCCCGCTGGACAGAGCAGAGAGGCAGCCATTGCCCGCTGGACAGAGCAGAGAGGCAGCCATCACCCGCTGGACAGAGCAGAGAGTCAGCCATTGCCCACTGGACAGAGCAGAGAGTCAGCCATTGCCCGCTGGACAGAGCAGAGAGTCAGCCATTGCCCGCTGGACAGAGAGGCAGCCATCGCCCGCTGGACAGAGCAGAGAGGCAGCCATTGCCTGCTGGACAGAGAGTCAGCCATTGCCCGCTGGACAGAGAGTCAGCCATTGCCCGCTGGACAGAGAGTCAGCCATTGCCCGCTGGACAGAGAGTCAGCCATTGCCCACTGGACAGAGAGGCAGCCATTGCCCACTGGACAGAGAGTCAGCCATCGCCCGCTGGACAGAGAGGCAGCCATTGCCCACTGGACAGAGCAGAGAGGCAGCCATTGCCCGCTGGACAGAGAGGCAGCCATCGCCTGCTGGACAGAGAGTCAGCCATCGCCCACTGGACAGAGAGTCAGCCATTGCCCACTGGACAGAGAGGCAGCCATTGCCCGCTGGACAGAGAGGCAGCCATTGCCCACTGGACAGAGGGGCAGCCATCGCCCACTGGACAGAGAGTCAGCCATTGCCCACTGGACAGAGGGGCAGCCATCGCCCACTGGACAGAGAGGCAGCCATTGCCCACTGGACAGAGAGTCAGCCATCGCCCGCTGGACAGAGAGGCAGCCATTGCCCACTGGACAGAGCAGAGAGGCAGCCATTGCCCGCTGGACAGAGAGGCAGCCATCGCCTGCTGGACAGAGAGGCAGCCATTGCCCGCTGGACAGAGAGTCAGCCATTGCCCGCTGGACAGAGAGGCAGCCATTGCCCGCTGGACAGAGAGTCAGCCATCGCCCGCTGGACAGAGAGTCAGCCATCGCCCGCTGGACAGAGAGTCAGCCATCGCCCGCTGGACAGAGAGTCAGCCATCGCCCGCTGGACAGAGAGTCAGCCATCGCCCGCTGGACAGAGAGTCAGCCATTGCCCACTGGACAGAGAGTCAGCCATTGCCCGCTGGACAGAGAGGCAGCCATTGCCCACTGGACAGAGCAGAGAGGCAGCCATTGCCCGCTGGACAGAGAGGCAGCCATCGCCTGCTGGACAGAGAGTCAGCCATCGCCCACTGGACAGAGAGTCAGCCATCGCCCGCTGGACAGAGAGGCAGCCATTGCCCACTGGACAGAGCAGAGAGGCAGCCATCGCCCGCTGGACAGAGCAGAGAGGCAGCCATCGCCCGCTGGACAGAGCAGAGAGGCAGCCATCGCCTGCTGGACAGGGCAGAGAGGCAGCCATCGCCTGCTGGACAGGGCAGAGAGGCAGCCATTTCCCGCTGGACAGAGAGGCAGCCATTGCCCGCTGGACAGAGAGGCAGCCATTGCCCGCTGGACAGGACAGAGAGGCACCCATTGCCTGCTGGACAGAGAGTCAGCCATCGCCCGCTGGACAGAGCAGAGAAGCAGCCATCGCCCGCTGGACAGAGCAGAGAGGCAGCCATTGCCCGCTGGACAGAGCAGAGAAGCAGCCATCGCCCGCTGGACAGAGCAGAGAAGCAGCCATTGCCCGCTGGACAGAGAGGCAGCCATTGCCCGCTGGACAGGACAGAGAGGCACCCATTGCCTGCTGGACAGAGGGGCAGCCATTGCCCGCTGGACAGAGAGGCAGCCATTGCCCGCTGGACAGAGCAGAGAAGCAGCCATTGCCCGCTGGACAGAGAGGCAGCCATCGCCCGCTGGACAGAGCAGAGAGGCCGCCATTGCCCACTGGACAGAGCAGAGAGGCAGCCATTGCCCGCTGGACAGAGCAGAGAGGCCGCCATTGCCCGCTGGACAGAGAGTCAGCCATTGCCCGCTGGACAGAGAGTCAGCCATTGCCCGCTGGACATAGAGTCAGCCATTGCCCACTGGACAGAGAGTCAGCCATCGCCCGCTGGACAGAGAGGCAGCCATTGCCCGCTGGACAGAGAGTCAGCCATTGCCCACTGGACAGAGAGTCAGCCATTGCCCGCTGGACAGAGAGGCAGCCATTGCCCACTGGACAGAGAGTCAGCCATTGCCCGCTGGACAGAGAGGCAGCCATTGCCCACTGGACAGAGAGTTAGCCATTGCCCGCTGGACAGAGAGTCAGCCATTGCCCACTGGACAGAGAGTCAGCCATCGCCCGCTGGACAGAGCAGAAAGTCAGCCATCGCCCGCTGGACAGAGAGGCAGCCATTGCCCGCTGGACAGAGAGGCAGCCATCGCCCGCTGGACAGAGCAGAGAGGCCGCCATCGCCTGCTGGACAGAGCAGAGAGGCAGCCATTGCCCGCTGGACAGGACAGAGAGTCAGCCATTGCCCGCTGGACAGAGAGGCAGCCATTGCCCGCTGGACAGAGAGGCAGCCATTGCCCGCTGGACAGAGCAGAGAGTCAGCCATTGCCTGCTGGACAGAGAGGCAGCCATTGCCCGCTGGACAGAGCAGAGAGTCAGCCATTGCCTGCTGGACAGAGAGGCAGCCATTGCCCTCTGGACAGAGCAGAGAGTCAGCCATTGCCCGCTGGACAGACCAGAGAGGCAGCCATTGCCCGCTGGACAGAGCAGAGAAGCAGCCATTGCCCGCTGGACAGAGCAGAGAGGCAGCCATTGCCTGCTGGACAGAGAGGCAGCCATTGCCCGCTGGACAGAGCAGAGAGTCAGCCATTGCCTGCTGGACAGAGAGGCAGCCATTGCCCGCTGGACAGAGCAGAGAGTCAGCCATTGCCCGCTGGACAGAGAGGCAGTCATTGCCCGCTGGACAGAGCAGAGAAGCAGCCATTGCCCGCTGGACAGAGCAGAGAGGCAGCCATCGCCCGCTGGACAGAGAGGCAGCCATTGCCCACTGGACAGAGAGGCAGCCATTGCCCACTGGACAGAGAGGCAGCCATCGCCCGCTGGACAGGACAGAGAGGCAGCCATCGCCCGCTGGACAGAGCAGAGAGTCAGCCATCGCCCGCTGGACAGAGAGGCAGCCATCGCCCGCTGGACAGGACAGAGAGGCAGCCATTGCCCGCTGGACAGAGAGGCAGCCATTGCCCGCTGGACAGGACAGAGAGGCACCCATTGCCTGCTGGACAGAGAGTCAGCCATCGCCCGCTGGACAGAGCAGAGAAGCAGCCATCGCCCGCTGGACAGAGCAGAGAGTCAGCCATCGCCCGCTGGACAGAGAGGCAGCCATCGCCCGCTGGACAGGACAGAGAGGCAGCCATTGCCCGCTGGACAGAGAGGCAGCCATTGCCCACTGGACAGAGAGGCAGCCATCGCCCGCTGGACAGAGAGGCAGCCATCGCCCGCTGGACAGAGAGGCAGCCATCGCCCGCTGGACAGAGCAGAGAGGCAGCCATCGCCCGCTGGACAGAGAGGCAGCCATTGCCCGCTGGACAGAGAGGCAGCCATTGCCCGCTGGACAGAGAGTCAGCCATTGCCCGCTGGACAGAGCAGAGAGGCCGCCATCGCCCGCTGGACAGAGAGTCAGCCATTGCCCGCTGGACAGAGAGTCAGCCATTGCCCGCTGGACAGAGAAGCAGCCATCGCCCGCTGGACAGAGGGGCAGCCATTGCCCGCTGGACAGAGCAGAGAGGCAGCCATTGCCCGCTGGACAGAGCAGAGAGGCAGCCATTGCCCGCTGGACAGAGCAGAGAGGCAGCCATTGCCCGCTGGACAGAGCAGAGAGGCAGCCATTGCCCGCTGGACAGGACAGAGAGGCAGCCATTGCCCGCTGGACAGGACAGAGAGGCAGCCATTGCCCGCTGGACAGGACAGAGAGGCAGCCATTGCCCGCTGGACAGAGCAGAGAGGCAGCCATTGCCCGCTGGACAGAGCAGAGAGGCAGCCATTGCCCGCTGGACAGAGCAGAGAGGCAGCCATTGCCCGCTGGACAGAGCAGAGAGGCAGCCATTGCCCGCTGGACAGGACAGAGAGGCAGCCATTGCCCGCTGGACAGGACAGAGAGGCAGCCATTGCCCGCTGGACAGAGAGTCAGCCATCGCCCGCTGGACAGAGAGTCAGCCATTGCCCGCTGGACAGGACAGAGAGGCAACCATTGCCCGCTGGACAGGACAGAGAGGCAGCCATTGCCCGCTGGACAGAGAGGCGCCATCGCCCGCTGGACAGGGCACTTCAAGAACCTCTTCAACCGTAACACAGCCTTCGACACAAGTGCCCTTGACACAGTCCCGCATCACACTATCCGTCACCATCTCAGACCGACGCCAGCTCGCCGTGAGGTTGAAAAGGCCATCCGACAGCTGGACAACAGCAAGGCCTCTGGGGCAGCGGGAATCCCCGCGGAAAATTAAAATGTGGGGGAGAGCTCCACGTGACAAGAATTCAGACCAACATCATCCTTGGCTGGAAGGAAGAGAGCATGCTGGGTAATCTCAGAGACGCCTTAACTTTCCCTGCAATCACTCCTGGAGCGAGACATCCTTTCCTCACAGTCGTACACATTTAAAATTAAATATTTGGGTTACTCCCCAAGAGCCTCTGTTAGGGTCTTGTCCGGAATTGTAGGGCGCGATTCTCTGATCCTGAGGCTAAGTGTTGACGGCGTTGTAAATGCCGTCGTGTTTCTCGATGGCGTCAACATGGCCTCAGGATCAGCAATTCTGACCCCTGCAGGGGGCCAACACGGCACTGGAGCGACCCACGCCGCTCTAGCTGCCGATTCCAGCATCAAATGGGCGCCGCAGGTCTGTGCATGCGCAGTGCCGCGACGCAACATGGCGTAGGGCTACAGGGGCCGGTGCTCAGCAAATGAGGCCCCCCCCCCCCCCCGAGAGGCCGACCCGCCGATCGGTGGGCCCCGATCGCAGGCCAGGCCACGGCGGATGCCCCCCCCCCCCCGGGGTTGGACCTTCCCTCCCCCGGACCTGGGTCGATGCCGGCTGGTCCGTCTGGCTCCGTTCCTTTTAGACTTTGTAGCGGGTTTGATGCGTACGCCTGACGGGTTTCCTCGGCTATATCTGTTGTTGAGCCAAAAGGACAATATTGGAGGGCTGCAGAGTGGGAAGGGGTGCGTTACCCCTGCAGAGGGGTAGTATGGGCACAGAATATCCTCTCTCAGTGCTGTACCCGTTCTGCAAATCCATCATTGAATTTAACGCTTCTCCCCCTTCCACAGAACCATTCCTGAAGGGTGAAATACAGCTTCCTACATTCCTTACCAGAATTCCCCATCTTCCATCTGGACCATTCCATCACGCTCATCCTCATCGATTTGATTCCATTCCGATGCACTGAGGGACAAAACAAGAGATCAATTCAGATCAGGTCCAACTCGTGCACTGGATTCCCAGTGGGAAGCTCCATTACAATCCGAGGGATCCTCTCCCACACGCTCCATTCCCTCATTCCCCATTCAGAGAATTCCCTCCCATCCACTCCTCTCTCTATTCCGAAATCACCCAATCCCGTTCCCCCCCCCAAACTCACTTGTCACTCCAAGCTCCGGTCCACTCCACCTGGCCCCAGGGATTTCGGATCCTGATCAGTCGCTCCTTCCTTCCCCGATAGTCAACCTGTGGGTTCAAAGTTCACACCAAACCAAAGGTCAGCCCGGCTCGCTAACAAATAAATACACGGCCTTCCGTTGGGGGGGCCACGGTGTGAGTGGGCCCACGTTTGGCAGCTCCCGCTCGAGGCCGGTTTTTGTTGGATGTTTTGGAGAACAAAAGGTGCGGAGATGGTGGAGGAAAGTTATACTCCATGGGTGAGGTCGGTGTATGGAGCGCGGACCAGGAGAGGGGCAAGCCGGAAGGAGCCGCAGAGCAGAAACTCTTTGTGTGACTCAGGGAAAGATGGCAGAGAGTAAGGGGTCGGGCCTACTCATCAACGGAGCAGCTGGTGGACTTCCTGAATGAGACGTTCAGCCAGTAGAGGATGGTGATTCTGGAGGACCCTGCGAGATGGTGGACCTGCTGAGAGCGGGGATCGACCGTTTGGCGGCACGGTAACACAGTGGTTAGCATAACTGCTTCACAGCTCCAGCACCCCGGGTTTGATTCCCGGCTTGGGTCACTGACTGTGTGGAGTCTGCACGTTCTCCCCGTGTCTGCGTGGGTTTCCTCCGGGTGCTCCCGTTTCCTCCCACAAGTCTAAGACGTGCAGGTTAGGTGGATTGGCCATTCTAAATTGCCCTTAGTGTCCAAAAAGGTTAGGAGGGGTTATTGGGTTACAGGGATAGGGTGGAGCTGTGGGATTAGGTAGGGCGCCCTTTCCAAGAGCCGGTGCGGACTCGATGGGCCGAATGGCCTCCTTCTGCACTGTAAATTCTATGATTCTATGAGAGTTGAGACTGAGACCCAGCGCCTGGTGATCCAGAAGGTGGAGGAGGCGGTGGGGGAGCACGAGGAGCGGCTTACCTCATTCGCAGCCAAAACTGGGATGTTGAGGAGACTCAGAAGTGGCCTAAGGAGAAAGTGGAGGATCTGGAAAACGGCTCCCAGAGACAGAATTTGAGGATTGTGGAGTTGCCGGAGGGCTTTGAGGTGGGAATATAGGGAAGATCCGGGGGGAAGCTGGAGGGGATGCCAGTGGTCCATTGGGACAATGTCGACTTCAGGAGGTGGGAATGGGGAAGATCCCGGACCTGGACACGCACCTGGTTATTATTGCGAAAGGATTTTCATACGGTTATTGAGGCAAGATTCGAACGGTCGAGTCCGCGATTGGGGAGGGTATCGGCAATGGCAAAGGAGATAAAGGGGTTCATGGAGAACATGAGGTGGGGAGGGGAGGGGGGGGGGAGTGGATCTGTGGAGGTTTGGGAGGCCGAGTGCGAAGACATTTTCGTCATTCCCCCATGTGCAGAGGGTGTACTCGCGAATCGATTACTCTGTGGTGGATAAGACTCTGCAGGCAGGGTTGACTGGGGTAGAGTGACCCACACACTGACTCTCACTGGGGTACGGGTCCCACACACACTGACTCTCACTGGGGTAGGGGTCCCACACACACCGACTCTCACTGGGGGACAGTTACTCACACACTGACTCTCACTGGGGTACGGGTCCCACACACACTGACTCTCACTGGGGTCCCACACACACTGACTCTCACTGGGGTACGGGTCCCACACACACTGACTCTCACTGGGGTCCCACACACACTGACTCTCACTGGGGTCCCACACACACTGACTCTCACTGGGGTACGGGTCCCACACACACTGACTCTCACTGGGGTCCCACACACACTGACTCTCACTGGGGTCCCACACACACTGACTCTCACTGGGGTACGGGACCCACACACACTGACTCTCACTGGGGTACGGGTCCCACACACACTGACTCTCACTGGGATACAGTTCCACACACACTGACTCTCACTGGGATACAGTTCCACACACACTGACTCTCACTGGGATACAGTTCCACACACACTGACTCTCACTGGGGTAGGGGTCCCACACACACTGACTCTCCCTGGGATACAGTTCCACACACACTGACTCTCACTGGGGTACGGGTCCCACACACACTGACTCTCACTGGGGACCCACACACACTGACTCTCACTGGGGTACAGTTCCACACACACTGACTCTCACTGGGGTACGGGTCCCACACACACTGACTCTCACTGGGGTACGGGTCCCACACACACTGACTCTCACTGGGATACAGTCCCACACACACTGACTCTCACTGGGGTACAGTTCCACACACACTGACTCTCACTGGGATACAGTTCCACACACACTGGCTCTCACTGGGGTACGGGTCCCACACACACTGACTCTCACTGGGGTACGGGTCCCACACACACTGACTCTCACTGGGATACAGTTCCACACACACTGACTCTCACTGGGATACAGTCCCACACACACTGACTCTCACTGGGATACAGTTCCACACACACTGACTCTCACACGGGTACAGTTATACACACACTGACTCTCACTGGAATACAGTTCCACACACACTGACTCTCACTAGGATACAGTTCCACACACACTGACTCTCACTGGGATACAGTTCCACACACACTGACTCTCACTGGGATACAGTTCCACACACACTGACTCTCACTGGGATACAGTTCCACACACACTGACTCTCACTGGGGTACAGACCCACACCCACTGACTCACTGGGATACAGTTCCACACACACTGACTCTCACTGGGATACAGTTCCACACACACTGACTCTCACTGGGATACAGTTCCACACACACTGACTCTCATTGGGGTACGGGACCTACACACACTGACTCTCACTGGGGTACAGTCCCACACACACTGACTCTCACTGGGATACAGTTCCACACACACTGACTCTCACTGGGATACAGTTCCACACACACTGACTCTCACTGGGATTCAGTTCCACACACACTGACTCTCACTGGGATACAGTTCCACACACACTGACTCTCACTGGGATACAGTTCCACACACACTGACTCTCACTGGGATACAGTCCCACACACACTGACTCTCACTAGGATACAGTTCCACACACACTGACTCTCACTGGGATACAGTTCCACACACACTGACTCTCACTGGGGTACAGTTCCACACACACTGACTCTCACTGGGATACAGTTCCTCACACACTGACTCTCACTAGGATACAGTTCCACACACACTGACTCTCACTGGGATACAGTTCCACACACACTGACTCTCACTGGGATACAGTTCCACACACACTGACTCTCACTAGGATACAGTTCCACACACACTGACTCTCACTGGGATACAGTTCCACACACACTGACTCTCACTGGAATACAGTTCCACACACACTGACTCTCACTAGGATACAGTTCCACACACACTGACTCTCACTGGGATACAGTTCCACACACACTGACTCTCACTGGGATACAGTCCCACACACACTGACTCTCACTGAGATACAGTTCCACACACACTGACTCTCACTAGGATACAGTTCCACACACACTGACTCTCACTTGGATACAGTTCCACACACACTGACTCTCACTGGGATACAGTTCCACACACACTGACTCTCACTGGGGTACAGTTCCTCACACACTGACTCTCACACGGGTACAGTTATACACACACTGACTCTCACTGGGGTACAGGGTCCCACACACACTGACTCTCACTGGGGTACAGTTCCACACACACTGACTCTCACTGGGGGACAGTTCCTCACACACTGACTCTCACTAGGATACAGTTCCACACACACTGACTCTCACTGGGATACAGTTCCACACACACTGACTCTCACTGGGATACAGTTCCACACACACACTGACTCTCACTGGGATACAGTTCCACACACACTGACTCTCACTGGGATACAGTTCCACACACACTGACTCTCACTGGGATACAGTTCCACACACACTGACTCTCACTGGGATACAGTTCCACACACACTGACTCTCACTGGGGTACAGTTCCACACACACTGACTCTCACACGGGTACAGTTATACACACACCGACTCTCACTGGGGGACAGTTCCTCACACACTGACTCTCACTAGGATACAGTTCCACACACACTGACTCTCACTGGGATACAGTTCCACACACACTGACTCTCACTGGGATACAGTTCCACACACACTGACTCTCACTGGGGTACAGTTCCACACACACTGACTCTCACTGGGATACAGTTCCACACACACTGACTCTCCCTGGGATACAGTTCCACACACACTGACTCTCACTGGGGTATGGGTCCCACACACACTGACTCTCACTGGGGACCCACACACACTGACTCTCACTGGGGTACAGTTCCACACACACTGACTCTCACTGGGGTACGGGTCCCACACACACTGACTCTCACTGGGGTACGGGTCCCACACACACTGACTCTCACTGGGATACAGTCCCACACACACTGACTCTCACTGGGGTACAGTTCCACACACACTGACTCTCACTGGGATACAGTTTCCACACACACTGGCTCTCACTGGGGTACGGGTCCCACACACACTGACTCTCACTGGGGTACGGGTCCCACACACACTGACTCTCACTGGGATACAGTTCCACACACACTGACTCTCACTGGGATACAGTCCCACACACACTGACTCTCACTGGGATACAGTTCCACACACACTGACTCTCACACGGGTACAGTTATACACACACTGACTCTCACTGGAATACAGTTCCACACACACTGACTCTCACTAGGATACAGTTCCACACACACTGACTCTCACTGGGATACAGTTCCACACACACTGACTCTCACTGGGATACAGTTCCACACACACTGACTCTCACTGGGATACAGTTCCACACACACTGACTCTCACTGGGATACAGTTCCACACACACTGACTCTCACTGGGATACAGTTCCACACACACTGACTCTCACTGGGGTACAGTTCCACACACACTCTCACTGGGGTACAGACCCACACCCACTGACTCACTGGGATACAGTTCCACACACACTGACTCTCACTGGGATACAGTTCCACACACACTGACTCTCACTGGGATACAGTTCCACACACACTGACTCTCATTGGGGTACGGGACCTACACACACTGACTCTCACTGGGGTACAGTCCCACACACACTGACTCTCACTGGGATACAGTTCCACACACACTGACTCTCACTGGGATACAGTTCCACACACACTGACTCTCACTGGGATTCAGTTCCACACACACTGACTCTCACTGGGATACAGTTCCACACACACTGACTCTCACTGGGATACAGTTCCACACACACTGACTCTCACTGGGATACAGTCCCACACACACTGACTCTCACTAGGATACAGTTCCACACACACTGACTCTCACTGGGATACAGTTCCACACACACTGACTCTCACTGGGGTACAGTTCCACACACACTGACTCTCACTGGGATACAGTTCCTCACACACTGACTCTCACTAGGATACAGTTCCACACACACTGACTCTCACTGGGATACAGTTCCACACACACTGACTCTCACTGGGATACAGTTCCACACACACTGACTCTCACTAGGATACAGTTCCACACACACTGACTCTCACTGGGATACAGTTCCACACACACTGACTCTCACTGGAATACAGTTCCACACACACTGACTCTCACTGGGATACAGTTCCACACACACTGACTCTCACTGGGATACAGTTCCACACACACTGACTCTCACTGGAATACAGTTCCACACACACTGACTCTCACTAGGATACAGTTCCACACACACTGACTCTCACTGGGATACAGTTCCACACACACTGACTCTCACTGGGATACAGTCCCACACACACTGACTCTCACTGAGATACAGTTCCACACACACTGACTCTCACTAGGATACAGTTCCACACACACTGACTCTCACTTGGATACAGTTCCACACACACTGACTCTCACTGGGATACAGTTCCACACACACTGACTCTCACTGGGGTACAGTTCCTCACACACTGACTCTCACACGGGTACAGTTATACACACACTGACTCTCACTGGGATACAGTTCCACACACACTGACTCTCACTGGGGGACAGTTCCTCACACACTGACTCTCACTAGGATACAGTTCCACACACACTGACTCTCACTGGGATACAGTTCCACACACACACTGACTCTCACTGGGATACAGTTCCACACACACTGACTCTCACTGGGATACAGTTCCACACACACTGACTCTCACTGGGATACAGTTCCACACACACTGACTCTCACTGGGATACAGTTCCACACACACTGACTCTCACTGGGGTACAGTTCCACACACACTGACTCTCACACGGGTACAGTTATACACACACCGACTCTCACTGGGGGACAGTTCCTCACACACTGACTCTCACTAGGATACAGTTCCACACACACTGACTCTCACTGGGATACAGTTCCACACACACTGACTCTCACTGGGATACAGTTCCACACACACTGACTCTCACTGGGATACAGTTCCACACACACTGACTCTCACTGGGATACAGTTCCACACACACTGACTCTCACTGGGGTACAGTTCCACACACACTGACTCTCACTGGGGTACAGACCCACACCCACTGACTCACTGGGATACAGTTCCACACACACTGACTCTCACTGGGATACAGTTCCACACACACTGACTCTCACTGGGATACAGTTCCACACACACTGACTCTCATTGGGGTACGGGACCTACACACACTGACTCTCACTGGGGTACAGTCCCACACACACTGACTCTCACTGGGATACAGTTCCACACACACTGACTTCCACTGGGATACAGTTCCACACACACTGACTCTCACTGGGATTCAGTTCCACACACACTGACTCTCACTGGGATACAGTTCCACACACACTGACTCTCACTGGGATACAGTTCCACACACACTGACTCTCACTGGGATACAGTTCCACACACACTGACCCTCACTGGGGTACGGGTCCCACACACACTGACTCTCACTGGGATACAGTTCCACACACACTGACTCTCACTGGGATACAGTTCCACACACACTGACTCTCACTGGGGTACAGTTCCACACACACTGACAAATAGATTGTGGAAAGTTTTAAGGAGCTGACATCGGGCGAAGGGTTATTGAGGAATTACTTGCCCCTCTGCCTCCACCTCCCCTTTCACCCCTCATCATGTACTGACCTCTTTGACCCCTGTCACCGAGTAGGCGTGACCCTTGACCAGCTTCTTGAAGGTCACGGCTTCCATATCAAAGGCACCAGTGATCTGAAACAGAATATGGAGGGAG
Source organism: Scyliorhinus canicula (assembly GCF_902713615.1). Taxonomy (NCBI): domain Eukaryota; kingdom Metazoa; phylum Chordata; class Chondrichthyes; order Carcharhiniformes; family Scyliorhinidae; genus Scyliorhinus; species Scyliorhinus canicula. Next base: position 67,034 of record NC_052151.1, on the reverse strand, counting down.
TCAGAACCTGAAATTAACCCCAGCAAACCCTGAGGTGTTCTACCCTTATGTGAGAAATAAGAGGATGATCAGAGTGAGAGTCGGGCCGATCAGGGATAGTGGAGGGAACTTGTGCCTAGAGTCTGAAGAGATGGGGGAGGCCCTAAATGAACATTTTGCTTCAGTATTCACTAGAGAGAGGGACCTTGTTGCCCATGAGAACAGTGTGAACCAGGTTAATAGACTCAAACAGTTTGATATTAAGAAGGAGGATGTGCTGGAAATGTTGAAAAGCATCAGGAAAGATATGTCCCCTGGGCCTGATGGGATATACCCAAGGTTACTACGGGAAGCGAGGGAGGAGATTGCTGCACCGTTGGCGATGATCTTTGCGTCCTCACTCTCCACTGGAGTAGTACCGGATGATTGGAGGGAGGCGAATGTTGTTCCCCTGTTCAAGAAAGGGAATAGAGAAATCCCTGGGAATTACAGACCCATCAGTCTGACGTCTGTGGTGAGCAAAATATTTGAAAGGATTCTGAGAGATAGGATTTATGATTATTTAGAAAAACATAATTTGATTAAAGATAGTCAGCATGGCTTTGAGAGGGGCAGGTCATGCCTCACAAGCCTCATTTAATTCTTTGAGGATGTGACGAGACACATTGATGAAGGTCGGGCAGTGATGTGGTGTATATGGATTTCAGTAAGGCATTTGATAAGGTTCCCCATGGTAGGCTCATTCAGAAAGTTCGGGGGCATGGGATACAGGGAAATTTGGCTGTCTGGATACAGAATTGGCTGGCTGAAAGAAGACAGCGAGTGGTAGTGGATGGAAAGTATTCTGCCTCGAGGTCGGTGACCATTGGTGTCCCGCGGGGATCTGTTCTGGGACCTCTGCTCTTTGTGGTTATTATAAATGACTTGGATGAGGAAGTGGAAGGGTGGGTTAGTAAGTTTGCCAATGACACGAAGGTTGGGGGAGTTGTAGATAGTGTTGAGGGATGTTGCAGGTTACACCAGGACATTGACAAGATGCAGAGCTGGGCTGAGAAGTGGCAGATGGAGTTCGACCTTGATAAATGTGAAGTGATTAATTTTGGAAAGTCGAATTTGAATGTTGAATACAGGGTTAAAGGCAGGATTCTTGGAAGTGTGGAGGAACAGAGGGATCTTGGGGTCCACGTACGTAGATCCCTCAAAGTTGCCACCCAGCTTTATAGGGTTGTTAAGAAGGCATATGGTGTGTTGGCTTTCATTAACAGGGGGATTGAGTTTAAGAGCCGCGAGGTTTTGCTGCAGCTTTATAAAACCCTAGTTAGACCACATTTGGAATATTGTATCCAGTCTGGTCGCCTCATTATAGGAAGGATGTGGATGCTTTGGAGAGGGTACAGAGGAGATTTACCAGGATGCTGCCTGGACTGGAGGGCATGTCTTATGAAGAAAGGTTGAGGGAGCTAGGGCTTTTCTCACTGGAGTGAAGAAGGCAGAGAGGTGGCTTGCTAGAGGTGTACAAGGTGATGAGAGGCATGGATATAGTGGATAGCCAGAGACTTTTCCCCAGGGTGGAAATGGCTGTCACGAGGGGGACATAATTTGAAGGTGATTGGAGGAAGGTATAGGGGAGATGTCAGAGGTTCTTTACACAGAGAGTGGTGGGTGTGTGGAATGCACTGGCAGCAGAGGTGGTGGAGTCAGAGTCATTAGGGATGTTTAAGCGACTCTTAGACAGGCACATGGACAGCAGTAAATTGAAGGTGTGTAGGTTAGGTTGATCGTAGATTAGGATAAATGGTCGGCACAACATCGTGGGCCGAAGGGCCTGTACTGTGCTGTAATGTTTGATGTTCTAAATCACCTTGAGACTGGTAGAAGTCCTGCATGGCCACGGATCAGAGCATGGATCGGGAAGGATGGTCACGACTCCCTTCCCCAACTATAATAACCCTCGGAATTACGCACGTACCAGCTGGGGTCACGTCGGTCCCAGTTGGGGTCATTGAGACAAAGGTCAGGGAAAAATAAGGGGGGTTCGGGATTCAGCAAGGAGTTTGGAGGTCCTCAAAGAGAGACACTAACCTACGCTGCGGTCCCCCCGCCTCCCTCCCCCCTACCCCCAGTACAGCCCCCACCAGCCCAAACCCCCCCTCAACCCAATCCGTCCCCGCCAGCCCAGCAGCACCCCCCTCCCCCCAGCCCAGCACTCCAATCCCCCTCCCCCCCCGATCCCTCCTTCCGGCCAAATACCCGCCCCCCCCCCAGCACCCCCCCCCCCCCCAGCACAACCATTCCCCCCAGAGCCCAGCCCCCACCAGTACAAGCCACCCCCCCCCCCACTCCAGCCCAGCCCCCTCTTACATCAATGGAGCAGCCCAGCAGTGAGCCTCTGTCCACTGCCTTCTGGATGATGGTGTAGAGATCACGGGGAGCGCTGCCCAGGTCATACATCTCAGCCACACCTCCGGTGAAGTCTTCAAATCCTTCAGTGGTACTACCCCCGGACAGGGCTTCATACGATCCACTGAGCCTGAAGACACAGAAGGGGAGTAACTGTTACAAGCGACATCGGGGGGGGGGGGGGGGGTAGACTTGGGGGCTGAAAAGCCCTTTTTATCAGCTACTCATGTAGGTCACTGGTAGGCCAGGGGGCGGGGTTCCCAGGGGCGGGGTTCCGGGGGGGGGGGGGGTCCCAGGGGGCGGGGTTCCCAGGGGCGGGGTTCCCAGGGGGCAGGGTTCCCAGGGGGGCGGGGTTCCCAGGGGGCGGGGTTCCCAGGGGCGGGGTTCCGGGGGGGGGGTTCCCAGGGGCGGGGTTCCCAGGGGGCAGGGTTCCCGGGGGGGCGGGGTTCCCAGGGGGCGGGGTTCCCAGGGGCGGGGTTCCCCGGGGGCAGGGTTCCCGGGGGGGCGGGGTTCCCAGGGGGCGGGGTTCCCAGGGGGCAGGGTTCCCGGGGGGGCGGGGTTCCCAGGGGGCGGGGTTCCCAGGGGCGGGGTTCCCAGGGGGCAGGGTTCCCGGGGGGGCGGGGTTCCCAGGGGGCGGGGTTCCCAGGGGGCAGGGTTCCCGGGGGGGCGGGGTTCCCAGGGGGCGGGGTTCCCAGGGGCGGGGTTCCCAGGGGGCAGGGTTCCCGGGAGGGCGGGGTTCCCAGGGGGCGGGGTTCCCAGGGGGCAGGGTTCCCGGGGGGGCGGGGTTCCCAGGGGGCGGGGTTCCCAGGGGCGGGGTTCCCAGGGGGCAGGGTTCCCGGGGGGGCGGGGTTCCCGGGGGGGCGGGGTTCCCGGGGGGGGAGGGTTCCCGGGGGGGGGGGTTCCTGGGGGGGCGGGGTTCCTGGGGGGGCGGGGTTCCCGGGAGGCGGCGTTCCAGAGGTGCGGGGTTCCAGAGGGCCGGGGTTCCAGAGGGCGGGGTTACAGAGGGGCGGGGTTCCAGAGGGGCGGGGTTCCCAGGTATCTGCTGCTTTTGTCCTTCTAGCCGTGGGTTTGGAAGGTGCTGCCTGAGGGGCCTTGGTGAGTTACTGCAGTGAATCTTGTAGATGGTACACACGGCTGCCACTGTGTGTCGGTGGTGGGGGGGTTTGAATGTTTGTGGAAGGGGAGCAATCAAGCGGGGCTGCTTTATCCTGGATGGTGTTGAGCTTCTTGAGTGTTGTTGGAGCTGCGCTCATCCAGGCAAGTGGAGAGTGTTCCATTACACTCCTGACTTGTGCTTTGTACATGGTGGACAGGCTTTGGGGATCGAGGAGATGAGTTGATACTCGCCATAGGATTCCTAGCCTACACGCAGAATCAATATATTCCTAGTATAAATAAAGATCCGAAGGGGAGGACCCTTGATCCGCGGTTCACTAAAGGAGTTAAGGAAAGCATCAAACTTGAGGAAAAAACATCAAACTAGGAAAGATTGGAGGTCAGATGATTGGTCAGAATATAAAGAACGGCAGAGACTGACTAACAGATTAATCAGGAGAAAGAAATGAGAATACGAGAGGAAACAGGAGAGAAATGCAAACACGGATAAGAGTTTCTACAGGTATTTAAACAGGAAACAAATCAGTAAAGTGAGTCTGGTCCTCTGGAGAATGAGATTGGGGGAGTTGATAGTCAATAATAAGGAAATGGTGTGTGAAAAGAACAGATATTTTGCTCCTGTCTTCACGATAGAGGATATAAAAACATTCCAGTAATAGATGTCAATCAGGAGGTGGCGGGGAGAGGAATTTGGTGAAGTTACATTCACCAGGGAAGCTGTGCAGAGCAAACGGATGCATCTGCGGCTGAGAAAACTCTGGGTCTTGATGGACGTCATCCTGGGGTCTTCCATGAGTTAGCTCGTGACATAGTGGATGCGTTAGTGTTCATTTTCCAAAAGTAGCCAGATTCTGCAAAGGTTCCATCAGACTGTAAAGTAGCAAATATAATCCCTCTGTTCAAGGGAAGGAGGCAGAAAATAGGAATCTATCGGCCGGTTAGCCTGACGTCTGTCACGGGGAAGGTGTTAAAATTGACCATGAAGTGGGTTATAGCTGGGCACTGAGAGAAAGACCAGGTAATCAGGAGAGTCAGCATGGTTTTACAAAAGGAAAATTGTACTTAACTAATTTACTGGAGTTCTTTGAAGGAATAATGTGCTGTGGATAAAGGAGAACCTGTAGATGTACTGTACTTGGATTTACAGAGGCATTTGATAAGGTGCCACACCAAAGGTTATTGTGAAGAAAAGCTCATGGTGTAGGGGGTAACATATCAGCATGAATAGAAGATTGGCTGACTGGCATGAAACAGAGTATGTATAAGTGGGTCTTATCCTGATTGGCTGGATGTGAGGAGTAGAGTCCTGCAGGGGTCTGTACTGGGCCTCAACTTTTCACAATTGACATCAATGACTCGGGTGAGGGGAGCGAAGGTTCGGCAGCTAAATGGTGTAGCTGACACAAAGATAGGTTGGAAAGTATGTTGTGAAGAGGACATAAGGAGGTTGCAGATGGATATGGATAGGTGGAATGAGTGAGGAAAAATCTAGCAGATGGAATATGAGGGAAAAATGAAGTTGTTCATTTGGCAGGAAGAATAAAAAGGCAGAGGGTGACTGAAATGGAGACAAGCTGCAGAATTGTGAGGTGCAGAGGGATCTGGGTGCCCTAGTGCATGAGTAATGCAAAGTTAGTATGCAGGTGCAGCAAGTCATTATGGAGGCGAATAGAACATGGAACATTACAGCGCAGTACAGGCCCTTTGGCCCTCGATGTTGCACCGTCCTGTGAAACCCTCCTAAAGTCCCTCTACACTATTCCCTTATCGTCCATATGCCTATCCAATGACCATTTGAATGCGTTTAGTGTTGGCGAGTCCACTACTGTTGCAGGCAGGGCATTCCACACCCCTACTACTCTCAGAGTAAAGAAACTGCCTCTGACATCTGTCCTATATCTATCTCCCCTCAATTTAAAGCTATGTCCCCTCGTGCTGGACATCACCATCCGAGGAAAAAGGCTCTCACTGTCCACCCTATCTAGAATCATAGAATTTACAATGCAGAAGGAGGCCATTCAGCCCATCGAGTCTGCACCAGCTCTTGGAAAGAGCACCCTACCCAAGATCCACACCTGCACCCTATCCCCATAAACCAGTAACCCCACACAACACTAAGGGCAATTTTGGACACTAAGGGCAATTTAACATGGACAATCCATCTAACCTGCACATCTTTGGACTGTGGGAGGAAACCGGAGCACCCAGAGGAAACCCACGCATACACGGGGAGGATGTGCAGACTCCGCACAGACAGTGACCCAAGCGGGAATCGAACCTGGGACCCTGGAGCTGTGAAGCAATTGCACTATCCACAATGCTACCGTGCTGCCCTCTGATCTAATCCTCTGATCATCTTGTATGCCTCAATTAAGTCACCTCTTAACCTTCTTCTCTCTAATGAAAACAGCCTCAAGTCCCTCAGCCTTTCCTCATATGATTTTCCCTCCATACCAGGCAACATCCTGGTAAATCTCCTCTGTACCCTTTCCAATGCTTCCACATCCTTCCTATAATGCGGCGACCAGAACTGTACACAATACTCCAAATGCGGCCGTACCAGGGATTTGTACAACTGCAACATGACCTCATGGCTCCGAAACTCAATCCCTCTACCAATAAAAGCGAACACACTGTACACCTTCTTAACAACCCTCTCAACCTGGGTGGCAACTTTCAGGGATCTATGGACATGGACACCGAGATCTCTCTGCTCATCCACACTTCCAAGAATCTTACCATTAGCCCAGTACTCTGTCTTCCTGTTATGCCTTCGAAAATGAATCACCTCACACTTTTCTGCATTAAACTCCATTTGCCACCTGTCAGCCCAGCTCTGCAGCTTATCTATGTCCCTCTGTAACTTGTAACATCCTTCCGCACTGTCCACAACTCCACCGACTTTAGTGTCGTCTGCAAATTTACTCACCTATACTTCTAAGCCCTCCTCCAGGTCATTTGCAAAACTGACAAACAGCAGTGGCCCCAAAATAAATCCTTGTGGTACACCACGAGTAACTGGACTCCAGGCTGAAAATTTCCCATCAACCACCACCCTTTGTCTTCTTCCAGCTAGCCAATTTCTGATCCAAACTGCTAAATCACCCTGAATCCCATGCCTCCGTATTTTCTGCAATAGCCTACCGTGGGGAACCTTATCAAACGCTTTACTGAATTCCATATACACCACATCAACTGCTTTACCCTCATCCACCTGTTTGATCACCTTCTCAAAGAACTCAATAAGGTTTGTGAGGCACGACCTACCCTTCACAAAACCATGTTGACTATCTCTAATCAAATTATTCCTTTCCAGATGATTATACATCCTATCTCTTATAAACCTTTCCAAGGCTTTGCCCACAACAGAAGTAAGGCTCACTGGTCTGTAGTTACCGGGGTTATCTCTACTCCCCTTCTTGAACAAGGGGACAACATTTGCTATCCTCCAGTCTTCTGGCACTATTCCTGTAGACAAAGATGACTTAAAGATCAAAGCCAAAGGCTCAGCAATCTCCTCCCTAGCTTCCCAGAGAATCCGAGGATAAATCCCATCCGGCCCAGGGGACTTATCTATTTTCACTCTTTCCAGAATTGCTAACACCTCCTCCTTATGAACCTCAAGCCCTTCTAGTCCAGTAGCTGTATCTCAGTATTCTCCTCGAGAACATTGTCTTCTTCCTGCGTGAATGGAATGTTAGCCTTTATTACCAGAGGAATTGAAGATAAAGGTAAGGTGTTGAGTTTCACATATACAAGACTTTGGTGAGACCGTATCTCGGATACTGTGAGTAGTTTTGATCTCCTTATTTAAATAAATTGTAAGTGGTTCAGAGGAGGGTAACTGGATTAATAGCTGGAATAAGCTGGTTGTTTTATGAGGAAAGATTTGACACTGGAGTGGAAAAGTGAGGGGTGACTTGATTGGAGTTTATAAGATCCTCAACGGGATTGACAAGGTGGATGTTGAAAAGATGTTTCCTGTTGTGGGTGAGTCCAGAACAAGGGGGCACTGTTTTAAAATTTACAACACAGTGAAGGAGGATTTTCCTCTCTCAGAGGATGATGCGATTTTGGAGGGGTTTGAGGTACATTTCAGTTTGAAGGGTTTTGAGGTGAATACTCAATGTGAAGAATTTTGAGGGTTTTAGGGTTCAAGGTTTTGAGGGTTTGAGGTGAGTGCTCAGTGTGAGGATTTGAGGTATGAGGGTTTGAGGTTTGAGGGGAGTTCTCGGTGTGAGGGTTTGAGGATAGTGCTCGGTGTGAGGGTTTGAGGTGTGAGGGTTTGAGGTGAGTGCTCAGTGTGAGGGTTTGAGGTGTGAAGGTTTGAGGATAGTGCTCGGTGTGAGGGTTTGAGGTGTGAGGGTTTGAGGTGAGTGCTCAGTGTGAGGGTTTGAGGTGTGAGGGTTTGAGGTTTGAGGGGAGTGCTCGGTGTGAGGGTTTGAGGTGTGAGGGTTTGAGGGGAGTGCTCGGTGTGAGGGTTTGAGGTGTGAGGGTTTGAGGGGAGTGCTCGGTGTGAGGGTTTGAGGTGTGAGGGTTTGAGGGGAGTGATCGGTGTAAGGGTTTGAGGTGTGAGGGTTTGAGGGGAGTGCTCGGTGTGAGGGTTTGAGGTGTGAGGGTTTGAGGGGAGTGCTCGGTGTGAGGGTTTGAGATTTGAGGGGAGTGCTCGGTGTGAGGGTTTGAGGTGTGAGGGTTTGAGGGGAGTGCTCGGTGTGAGGGTTTGAGGTGTGAGGGTTTGAGGGGAGTGCTCGGTGTGAGGGGAGGGCTCGGTGCTCGGTGTGAGGGGAGGGCTCGGTGTGAGGGGAGGGCTCGGTGTGAGGGGAGGGCTCGGTGTGAGGGGAGGGCTCGGTGTGAGGGGGGGGCTCGGTGTGAGGGGAGGGCTCGGTGTGAGGGGAGGGCTCGGTGTGAGGGGAGGGCTCGGTGCTCGGTGTGAGGGGAGGGCTCGGTGTGAGGGGAGGGCTCGGTGTGAGGGGAGGGCTCGGTGTGAGGGGAGGGCTCGGTGTGAGGGGAGGGCTCGGTGTGAGGGGAGGGCTCGGTGTGAGGGGAGGGCTCGGTGTGAGGGGAGGGCTCGGTGTGAGGGGAGGGCTCGGTGTGAGGGGAGGGCTCGGTTGTGAGGGGAGGGCTCGGTGTGAGGGGAGGGCTCGGTGTGAGGGGAGGGCTCGGTGTGAGGGGAGGGCTCGGTGTGAGGGGAGGGCTCGGTGTGAGGGGAGGGCTCGGTGTGAGGGGAGGGCTCGGTGTGAGGGGAGGGCTCGGTGTGAGGGGAGAGCTCGGTGTGAGGGGAGGGCTCGGTGTGAGGGGAGGGCTCGGTGTGAGGGGAGGGCTCGGTGCTCGGTGTGAGGGGAGGGCTCGGTGTGAGGGGAGGGCTCGGTGTGAGGGGAGGGCTCGGTGTGAGGGGAGGGCTCGGTGTGAGGGGAGGGCTCGGTGTGAGGGGAGTGCTCGGTGTGAGGGGGGTGCTCGGTGTGAGGGGGAGGGCTCGGTGTGAGGGGAGGGCTCGGTGTGAGGGGAGTGCTCGGTGTGAGGGGAGGGCTCGGTGTGAGGGTGTGAGGGGAGTGCTCGGTGTGAGGGAGGTGCTCGTGTGAGGGGAGGGCTCGGTGTGAGGGTGAGGGGCTCGGTGTGAGGGGAGGGCTCGGTGCTCGGGTGTGAGGGGAGGGCTCGGTGTGAGGGGAGGGCTCGGTGTGAGGGGAGGGCTCGGTGGTGAGGGAGGGCTCGGTGTGAGGGGAGGGCTCGGTGTGAGGGGGAGGGCTCGGTGTGAGGGGAGGGCTCGGTGTGAGGGGAGGGCTCGGTGTGTAGGGGAGGGCTCGGTGTGAGGGGAGGGCTCGTGTGAGGGGAGGGCTCGTGTGAGGGGAGGAGCTCGGTGTGAGGGGAGGGCTCGGTGTGGGGAGGGCTCGGTGCTCGTGTGAGGGGAGGGCTTCGGTGTGAGGGGAGGGCTCGGTGTGAGGGGAGGGCTCGGTGTGAGGGGAGTGCTCGGTGTGAGGGGAGGGCTCGGTGCTCGGTGTGAGGGGAGGGCTCGGTGTGAGGGGAGGGCCGGTGTGAGGGGAGGGCTCGGTGTGAGGGGAGGGCTCGGTGTGAGGGGGGGGCTCGGTGTGAGGGGAGGGCTCGGTGTGAGGGAGGGCTCGGTGTGAGGGGAGGGCTCGGGGTGAGGGGAGGGCTCGGTGTGAGGGGAGGGCTCGGTGCTCGGGTGAGGGGAGGGCTCGGTATAGTGAGGGGAGGGCTCGGTGCTCGGTGTGAGGGGAGGGCTCGGTGCTCGGTGTGAGGGGAGGGCTCGGTGTGAGGGAGGGCTCGGTGTGAGGGGAGGGCTCGGTGCTCGGTGTGAGGGGAGGGCTCGGTGTGAGGGGAGGTCGGTGTGGGGAGGGCTCGGTGTGAGGGGAGGGCTCGGTGTGCCGGTGTGAGTGAGGGGAGGGCTCGGTGTGAGGGGAGGGCTCGGTGTGAGGGGAGGGCTCGGTTGGAGGGGAGGGCCGGTGTGAGGGGAGGGCTCGGTTTGAGGGGAGGGCTCGGTGTGAGGGGGAGGGCTCGGTGTGAGGGGAGGGCTCCGGTGTGGAGGGGAGGGCTCGGGTGTGAGAGGGAGGGCTCGGTTGTGAGGGGAGGGCTCGGTGTGAGGGGAGGGCTCGGTGTGAGGGGAGGGCTCGGTGTGTAGGGGATGGGCTTCGGTGTGAGGGGAGGGCTCGGTGTGAGGGGAGGGCTCGGTGTGAGGGGGAGGGCTCGGTGCTCGGTGTGAGGGGAGGGCTCGGTGGTGAGGGGAGGGCTCGTGTTGTGAAGGGGAGGGCTCGGTGTGAGGGGAGGGCTCGGTGTGAGGGGATGGCTCGGTGTGAGGGGAGGGCTCGGTGTGAGGGGAGGGCTCGGTGTGAGGGGATTGCGAGGCTCGGTGTGAGGGGAGGGCTCGGTGTGAGGGGATGGGCTCGGTGTGGAGGGGAGGGGCCGGTGCTCGGTGTGAGGGGAGGGCTCGGTGTGAGGGGAGGGCTCGGTGTGAGGGGAGGGCTCGGTGTGAGGGAGGGGAGGGCTCGGTGTGAGGGGAGGGCTCGGTGTGAGGGGAGGGCTCGGTGTGAGGGGAGGGCTCGGTGTGAGGGGGAGGGCTCGGGGGGAGGGGAGGGCTCGGTGTGAGGGGAGGGCTCGGTGGGAGGGGAGGGCTCGGTGTGAGGGGAGGGCTCGGTGCGAGGGAGTGCTCGGTTGAGGGGAGGGCCTCGTGTGAGGGGAGGGCTCGGTGTGAGGGGAGGGCTCGGTGTGAGGGGAGGGCTCGGTGTGAGGGGGGAGGGCGGTGCTGTGTAGGGGAGGGCTCGGTGTGGGGGAGGGCTCGGTGTGAGGGGAGGGCTCGGTGCTCGGTGTGAGGGGAGTGCTCGGTGTGAGGGGAGGGCTC
>NC_052151.1:37740-55688 GCF_902713615.1 Scyliorhinus canicula | reverse complement strand
GGCTCCTCGGCTCCTCGGCTCCTCCGCCCCGGCTCCTCGGCTCCTCGGCTCCCCGGCTCCCCGGCTCCTCGGCTCCTCGGCTCCCCGGCTCCTCGGCTCCCCGGCTCCTCGGCTCCCCGGCTCCCCGGCTCCTCGGCTCCCCGGCTCCTCGGCTCCTCGGCTCCTCGGCTCCCCGGCTCCTCGGCTCCCCGGCTCCCCGGCTCCCCGGCTCCTCGGCTCCGTCTCCTCGGCTCCCGCTCCGGCTCCTCCGCCGTCCGGCCTGTCGGGGGGGGGGGGGGGGGGGGGGGGGCTGTTCCTCCTGCTGTCCACCGCTTGCGGGAGCCCCTCTCCCTGCGACCTCCTCGCTCGCCGCCCGGAAGTCAAGTCAGCCTCCTGGGAATGTTTGATGGGGACAGTGTAGAGGGAGCTTTACTCTGTATCTAACCCCGTGCTGTACCTGTCCTGGGAGTGTTTGATGGGGACAGTGTAGCGGGAGCTTTACTCTGTATCTAACCCTGTGCTGTACCTGTCCTGGGAGTGTTTGATGGGGACAGTGTAGAGGGAGCTTTACTCTGTATCTAGAACATAGAACGATACAGCGCAGTACAGGCCCTTCGGCCCTCGATGTTGCACCGACATGGAAAAAATCTAAAGGCCATCTAACCTACACTGTGCCCTTATCATCCATATGCTTATCCAATGAGTTTTTAAATGCCCTCAATGTTGGCGAGTTCACTACTGTTGCAGGCAGGGCATTCCACGGCCTCACCACTCTTTGCGTAAAAAACCCACCTCTGACCTCTGTCCTATATCTATTACCCCTCAATTTAAGGCTATGTCCCCTCGTGCTAGCCACCTCCATCCGCGGGAGAAGGCTCTCGCTGTCCACCCTATCTAACCCTCTGATCATTTTGTATGCCTCTATTAAGTGACCTCTTAACCTTCTTCTCTCTAACGAAAACAACCTCATGTCCATCAGCCTTTCCTCATAAGATTTTCCCTCCATACCAGGCAACATCCTGGTAAATCTCCTCTGCACCCGTTCCAAAGCTTCCACGTCCTTCCTATAATGAGGCGACCAGAACTGTACGCAATACTCCAAATGCGGCCGTACTAGAGTTTTGTACAACTGCAACATGACCTCATGGCTCCGGAACTCAATCCCTCTACCAATAAAGGCCAACACACCATAGGCCTTCTTCATAACCCTATCAACCTGGGTGGCAACTTTCAGGGATCAATGTACATGGACACCGAGATCCCTCTGCTCATCCACACTACCAAGAATTTTACCATTAGCCAAATATTCCGCATTCCTGTTATTCTTTCCAAAGTGAATCACCTCACACTTCTCCACATTAAACTCCATTTGCCACCTCTCAGCCCAGCTCTGCAGCTTATCTATGTCCCTCTGTAACCTGCAACATCCTTCCGCACTGTCTACAACTCCACCGACTTTAGTGTCGTCTGCAAATTTACTCACCCATCCTTCTGCGCCCTCCTCTAGGTCATTTATAAAAATGACAAACAGCAACGGCCCCAGAACAGATCCTTGTGGTACGCCACTCGTAACTGAACTCCATTCTGAGCATTTCCCATCAACTACCACTCTCTGTCTTCTTTCAACTCGCCAATTTCTGATCCACATCTCTAAATCACCCTCAATCCCCAGCCTCCGTATTTTCTGCATCTAACCCCGTGCTGTACCTATCCTGGGAGTGTTTGATGGGGACAGTGTAGAGGGAGCTTTACTCTGTATCTAACCCCGTGCTGTACCTGTCCTGGAAGTGTTTTATAGGGACAGTGTAGAGGGAGCTTTACTCTGTATCTAACCCTGTGCTGTACCTGTCCTGGGAGTGTTTGATGGGGACAATGTTGAGGGAGCTTTACTCTGTATCTAACCCTGTGCTGTACCTGTCCTGGGACTGTTTGATGGGGACAATGCAGAGGGAGCTTTACACTGTATCTAACCCCGTGCTGTACCTGTCTTGGGAGTGTTTGATGGGGACAGTGTTGAGGGAGCTTTACTCTGTATCTAACACCGTGCTGTACCTACCCTGGGAGTGTTTGATGGGGACAGTGTAGAGGGAGCTTTACTCTGTATCTAACCCCGTGCTGTACCTGTCCTGGGAGTGTTTGATGAGGACAGTGTAGAGACAGCTTTACTGTATCTAACCCCATTCTGTACATGTCCTGGGACTGTTTGATGGGGACAGTGTTGAGGGAGCTTTACTCTGTATCTAACACCGTGCTGTACCTACCCTGGGAGTGTTTGATGGGGACAGTGTAGAGGGAGCTTTACTCTGTATCTAACCCCGTGCTGTACCTGTCCTGGGAGTGTTTGATGAGGACAGTGTAGCGGGAGCTTTACTGTATCTAACCCCATTCTGTACATGTCCTGGGACTGTTTGATGGGGACAGTGTAGAGGGAGCTTTACTCTGTATCTAACCCCGTGCTGTACCTGTCCTGGGAGTGTTTGATGGGGACAGTGTTGAGGGAGCTTTACTCTGTATCTAACACCGTGCTGTACCTACCCTGGGAGTGTTTGATGGGGACAGTGTAGAGGGAGCTTTACTCTGTATCTAACCCCGTGCTGTACCCGGCCTGGGAGTGTTTGATGGGGACAGTGTAGAGGGATCTTTACTCTGTATCTAACCCTGTGCTGTACCTGTCCTGGGAGTGTTTGATGGGGACAGTGTAGAGGGAGCTTTACTCGGTATCTAACCCTGTGCTGTACCTGTCCTGGGAGTGTTTGATGGGGACAGTGTAGAGGGAGCTTTACTCTGTATCTAACCCCGTGCTGTACCTGTCCTGGGAGTGTTTGATGGGGACAGTGTAGAGGGAGCTTTACTCTGTATCTAACCCCGTGCCGTACCTGTCCTGGGAGTGTTTGATGGGGACAGTGTAGAGGGAGCTTTACTCTGTATCTAACCCCGTGCTGTACCTGTCCTGGGAGTGTTTGATGGGGACAGTGTAGTGGAAGCTTTACTCTGTATCTAACACCGTGCTGTACCTACCCTGGGAGTGTTTGATGGGGACAGTGTAGAGGGAGCTTTACTCTGTATCTAACCCCGTGCTGTACCTGTCCTGGGAGTGTTTGATGGGGACAGTGTAGAGGGAGCTTTACTCTGTATCTAACCCCGTGCTGTACCCGGCCTGGGGGTGTTTGATGGGGACAGTGTAGAGATCTCTCTGCTCTGTCCAGCGGGCGATGGCTGCCTCTCCGTCTTTGATGAGAGCCTCTCTGTTTTGAATCTCAGTGGGTTGGGTGGTGGGGTCATTTGATCGTAGATGGTTTTACTTGTAGGTACCAACAAAATAAGAAGAGGTTCTCCAGTCAGTGTGAGAGACTCGTTACCACATTAAAAAGCAGAATCTCAAAGGGAACAATCTCTCATTGCCCGAGCCACATGCAATTTGGTATCGGGTACATAAAATGAGAGAGGCAGGTGTGGAGAAAGTGAGTCTGTAACTTTGTGATGGCTGACACCTGCACAGTGCCTGGACCAGTGAGACAAACAGTACACCAGGCAAGCAGGGAGAGGGGATTCGGTTTTTATTTAGGGCATGATGATAGGCATCTTGGTGGGTCACAGGGCCTATCCCTGTCCTGTACTGTTCTTTGTTCTTAAACTAAATAGTTCCAGGATAGGGATTAAATCTGGGAACATGGGTTACATCAGAGAGTGAAAACAGTCAAAAGACAAAGGTAGTAATTGGGAGACAATAAGCAAACTGTGGCAGGTACAGAGAGTACAAATTCACCAGAACATCAACAAATAGACCAAGAGGTTGCAAAAGTAATAAAAAGACAAATATTCCTGTGGCTGAATGCACGGAACATTCCAAACAGGTAGATCGTGTACTGGTGTCAGAGAGCTTCACTGCACAGAAAGAGCCCATCGGCCTATCCAACCTCTGCCAGCCATCAAACACCGATCTATGCTATTTTTATCATAGAATCATAAAATGTAGACATTCCAATTCTTTTTTTCAATTAAGGGGCAATTTAGCATGGCCCATCCATGTATTCTGCACATCTTTGAGTTGTGGGGGTGAAACCCATGCAAACTCCACACGGACAGTGACCCAAGGCTGGGATCGAACTTGGGACCTAGGCGCCGTGAGGCAGCAGTGCTAACCACTCTGTCACCCCAAGGCAGCAGTGGGCTGAGGGGCTAGTTTAGCTCACTGGGCTAAATCGCTGGCTTTGAAAGCAGACCAAGCAGGCCAGCAGCACGGTTCGATTCCCGTACCAGCCTCCCCGAACAGGTGCCGGAATGTGGTGACTAGGGGCTTTTCACAGTAACTTAATTTGAAGCCTACTTGTGACAATAAGCGATTTTCATTTTTTTTTCATTTTCATGCTGCCCATCTAAACTAAAATCTCCTACACTTCCTGGGTCCATATCCCTCTATTCCCATCCTATTCATGTATTTGTCAAGATGCCCCTTAAACATCACTATCGTCCCTGCTTCCACCACCTCCTCCGGCAGCGAGTTCCAGGCACCCACTACCCTCTGTGTAAAAAAACTTGCCTCGTACATCTCCTCTAAACCTTGCCCCTCGCACCTTAAACCTATGCCCCCTAGTAATTGGGCAGCACGGTAGCATAGTGGTTAGCACGAATGCTTCACAGCTCCAGGGTCCCAGGTTCGATTCCCGGCTTGGGTCACTGTCTGTGTGGAGTCTGCACATCCTCCCCGTGTGTGCGTGGGTTTCCTCCGGGTGCTCCGGTTTCCTCCCACAGTCCAAAGATGTGCAGGTTAGGTGGATTGGTCATGATAAATTACCCTTAGGGTCTTAACTGCCCTTAGTGTTGGGTGGGGTTACTGGGTTATGAGGATCGGGTGGAGGTGTGGGCTTCGGGACGGTGCTCTTTCCAAGAGCCGGTGCAGACTCGATGGGCTGAATGGCCTACTTCTGCACTGTAAATTCTATGAAATCTATGAATTGACCCCTCTACCCTGTGGAAAAGTCTCTGACTATCCACTCTGTCTATGCCTCTCATAATTTTGTAGACCTCTATCAGGTCGCCCCTCAACCGCCGTCGTTCCAGTGAGAACTGTTGCTCGTTTTACTGGAGTGTGATTAACACGCCTCCGTTTAAAGGCCGTGTGCTTAACACTGCTATGGCTCTGTATGTGTAATTATGCTCGGAGTCGCCAGGTGCCGTATTGAGACACCGTCACAAGTATATCAAGGTCAGGTTCAAAGTAATAAATCCGTACACCGATTAGTAAGTCCAAACGATTGGTGTTTATTATAACAAATATAATAAATACACATGCATACGCTAAAGAGACTAACTTACTTCTAATACTAAACAACTAAATACTTATCTAGACAGGAACAGGCAAGGTCAGGGAACAAGGCCTTCGTCCCGTTCTTGGTCTGCAACTTTCTGATTCGTAAAGTTGTCAAGATCTAGCAAGGTCTGGATCACGTAGCGATCGTTGTATTGGCACTTACAGTTCGATGGCTGATGGCTCAACGGCTGGTGATGAAACTGGAGTCAGAATGCGATGTAACAGGTCTGGGCCGGAGCAAAACAACAGACCTGGGCCGGAGCAAGCAGACCGAACCATGTGCGGGACCTCCTCTTATAGGTCCTAGAAGTCCGTGCCCCCTTGGGGCGGTTCTTTCACCTGCCAGGTATCGATTGGGTCTCTCCCAATCGATATCTTCCAAACCCCCCAATCCTAGGGTCGTTCCTCGATGGGTGGGGCGGTCCCTACGGCTCTTTGTGTTGGTTGCTTTGGCGCCATTCTGTCTGGGCGTCTATGGAAAAGTATCCATTGATACTTAAATGTTTCTATTGTGCGGGGTCTGGATCTGGATCACCTCATTACTATGCAGATCTGTTTCCCATTTGCACCTTTGGCTGAGACTCTGCACCTGGCCAGAAACTGGTTTCTGTACGTGCAGAATGCAAAACAGTCTTCTGCAAGCTGCTTGTCCTCACTAAGACTGTATTTCCCTGCAGCCTTAGCAGTTCTCCATTTTGTAGCCCAGTGTCCATCTTAGATGGCTACATTCCCTCCTTGTGATCCTCACAAGAAATTGTGAAGGATCACCTATGCATGTTTCTTCGAGTGCCTTTGGGTGCACTCTTTGGGTTCCCTGACCTTAGCAAGTTCCTGGGCGTCTACGCTTTCTTTAACTATGGCAAGAAAAATTTTATCTCACATTTCTACTTGGCGCTATGTCAAAGGGGACATGATTACCGATAACCGAGAACCTCTACCTATCACAACTACTATCCTTATCTCATTTTAAACATTTTATTACAGTCTAAAAACCTTATCCATTCACACCACATTACATATCACTTTCTGACTCGGCAGTCGAGTTCAGAACAATATAATACATTAGTGTCTTCTTTATTAACATATTGCTTTATTCATTTCCTAGGCATCAAGGGGTTGGGGGGATTGGTGAAAACCGAAAATAGGGGATTGAACTCCGTAAATGGTTGAGGGGCAGGAACGGGAGGCTCTCCTTTTCCATTTCCTCAACCTGAGGGTCTGTACAATGATGCAGAGAATTGCAATCACCAACAGTGATTCAATCACATACGACATTGAGTACCACGTCATGAATTTTGTGCACCAGGTCTGAACTTCGCTGATCAGTGCTGAGCACGGGGAAGTTGGTGTGAGGGAAACATTAACGGCGGGGGTTGTGGGGGAAACGTGACTTGCTTCCACATATACAAATACAATATTTAATAGTAATAGGTAGGCTTCCATCATGGTCTTCTCTTCGTTCTCTTTGTCCTCTTCCTTCTGTATGGCCGATCCTTGCCGTGAACCCTCTTTTGTCTTTCGAAAGCTATGGGATCAAGCACAGTATCTGTCAATACACAGTTTAATATCCGTACTTGTTAGTGTATCTGTCCTCTCATTCCAATTGACCCTTAAATGACTGGCCAAGTCACACCCTGTGACTCCCCTCATTTTTTTTTTCAAATGCGAATTTAGGAGCAGATATACACCTAACAACGTTCCTCCTGCGAGCCGTCTCGCAGGCTTTGCTCATTTACCATCTGAATGTTCCTGGATGTAAATAGCATGTGGGATGGCGGCCCAAGGGGTTCCTAACGAAAAATGAAACAAAGTTTTGAAACAAAAGGTCGAATGGGTTGCGTATGGGCCGCTACGGGTAAGATTTGAATGGAATCCCCGGGAAAGGCGTGCTGTGCCGTACCCGAGCTTGGCTGACCAAAGTGGGTTCTCAGACAGGGCGGGTCCTCAGTGCTGTTTCTCCACTGCCTGAGTAACCTGGAATGAACGGGCAAGAATGTGTTAACCATGGGATTGCAGCCTCTATTCGCCGAATAGAGGGGCACCTGAAAAACAAGGGAGGAGCCAAGATGCTCCTTGTGAAAAGTTGAGCTGTGCTCCAGACATTTTAGCCATAATGTGAGGTGGTCACAATCTTTTCAGCTGAAAAGATCTGCAATCAAACCCTTAACATATCAACAAGCAAACAAACACAAACTTACAAACAAAACATACTTGCAGGTTCCGTCAGAAAGGATATCGCTTCCCTCAAGTGATTCCTATTTTACATCATCTGGACACCTCACTTTTCCTCTGTCTCTGTGAACAGGGTCACAAAGGGGTTGCCGTATCGGGAGTCAGACACCGTGTCGTCCTGCTCTCCCGGATCCCACACCCTTGTGTGGATCAGGCATGCAATCTTGGAATGATGTGACCGGGGGTCACTTTCATCATTACGGACAAGTCTGTATGAATTGTCCCTGTGCCATAGTGTGGGGTCTAAACTTGAAGGTGTATTGTCGGGTTCGTCGGGGTCGGGTGGTGGGTCTGGGTATTAACGTAGGTGACCTCCATGGGGTCACTGGAGTCGGGGTCGTAGTCGCTGCAGTGTGGGCTGTAGGGTTGTGTGCTGTGGCTGTCCTCAAAGTCAGTGTCTGTATCGCTGTCTCTGCTGTGGCAGCTTGTGGGCGTTTCGGGGCGTGGTCTGTTGTGGTCAGTGGGCGGAGTCGTGGGCGAGTCCGATGATGAACTGGTCTGTGAGGGGGATGGTTGAAACTTGTCTCTAGTGGGCGGGGCGAGGTGTTCTGCTGCGTCTAGCAGGACATGGTGTGCGTGGTTAGACTGTGTTCCATATGCCTTCAGTTGGTTAATATAGAACCACGCAGTCTTTCCATTGGGGTATTTTATCCTGTAAACTGAGGGGCTAATTTTGTCCGAAATTGAATACGGGCCTGAAAATTTTGGTGCCAAAAAACTGCTGGGGTTATATACAGATAGCATTACCTGTTGCCCAACCTGGAATTCTGTGGGGTGAACGTTCTTGTTAAAGCAGGCTGTGCTTTGTTTTCGTCGTTTTCCCAGTTGAACTGCGGCTGCGATCTGGTGCAGACCTCACAGTCTCAACTAGGTCTTTAACAGCTTTCTCATGTGTGAGGGCCGTCACTTCGGGGCTAGTCATGTCCAGTCCTAAAAGGAATTCTGTACCTTTCATAGGGCGTCCGGTCATGAGTGTGTGTGGGGTGAATCCTGTGGATGTGGAAACCGTGTTGCGGATAAACATTAGTGCAAATGGGAGCACTGAATCCCATGTTGAATTGTTTTCCTGAACCATTTTTCTAAGGGTCGATTTTAGGGTCCGATTCATGCGCTCTACAATCCCGCTTGACTGTGGGTGATACGCAATGTGAAAATTTTGTTTAATGCTGAATATGGTCAGGACGATCTTCATGACACGTCCTGTGAAGTGAGATCCCTGGTCCGAATCAATACTTCTGGGTAAACCCCATCTCGTGAAGATGTGGTGGGTCAGGATCTTCACAGCTGTCTTAGCTGTATTGGTTCTTGAGGGGAATGCCTCTACCCATTTGGTAAAGGTATCAATCACAACCAGCACGTATTTATAGCCATTCCTACAAGGGGGCAATGGTCCTATAAAGTCGATCTGGAGGTTTGTCCAGGGGCCATTAACTGGTCGAGTATGCCGAAGCTGTGCCTTTTTGGAATACCTCTCCGGGTTATTCTGGGCGCAAATAAGGCAATTCTCGATGTAATGGGTAACATCGGTCCTTAGGTTAGGCCACCAACAGAGCTGCCTGAGGTGCCTCGTGGTCGTGTCGATTCCTTGATGTCCATGACTGTCATGGAACAAGGCAATCATTTGGTTTCTGTCCTGCTGCGGGACCACATAAAGCTGGTCCTTGATGATCACACCCTCATGTGTGGTCAAAGCGTGTCTGAACTTATTGTATTGTGGCACAAAAGTCCCTTTAAAAATCTCCCTGAGATCTTCATCCTGCTTCTGTGCCTCGGCTAAATCTTTAATGTCCGTCTGTGAGACTTGAACTGCACTCACAGGGGCGCTAGCTGGTGCGCTAGCTGGGGGTGTCCACAAGTGTCCTCGCCTGGAACCTGCCTTAGCCAATGCGTCGGCTTTTACATTCCCAGGGGGGGATGACCTATGGTGACTTCTAACTTTGATAATGCCAAAGGTCCTATCCTTCGCTTTGTCTAGGATGTGTTGGAGTAAAGGGGCTGATGGAAGGGGTTTCCCGTCTGCGGAGACAAAACCTCGTGTCCTCCACAGGGGTAGAAAATCCGTTAGACTGTTGCAGACATATAGACTGTCCGAATATATGTCTGCCGGGCTGGGGAAAGAATCGGGGTGGTTCACTATGTAAGCTATGGCCGCGAGCTCTGCTGCCTGCGCGCCTAAGTGACCTGGCAATTTTAATGCAATCTCCTCTAAAGCGCGACCCTGCGCGTCCTCGACATAGATGCCGCATCCAGTGATACGCTCACCTTCTAAAACCGTGGATGAACCGTCTACGTATATCTTCAGTGGGCCACACGTGTCTGTGTGTTGGGGGCTTTGTCTTGGGTTCCCTATCTTCCTGGGGGATGTCTTCGCTATAAAGGGTCCTGTGTTATGTAAGGGGGCTACAATTTCACATTCATGGGGCTGTCCTGGATATTGGAGGCTGTCGGCTAAAAATGTGTGTGTGCGGGTCCGTTTAACTGTAATGTCCCGTCCTTGTAAAAGTAGTGTCCACCTAGCTGCCCTAATCTGGCTAACTGAACTGTCCTTCAGTCAACCGTCTAGGAGTAACTGTGTGGGGGTGTGCTCGGTCAAAATGGTGATGGGGTTGAGTCCGGTAATGTAGGAAAAGTATTGAACTGCCCAGAAAACTGCTAGGAGGTGCCTCTCGCAGGCTGAGAATCCTTGTTCAACTGGGTCTAACAGTCGGGAGGCATAAGCCACTGGTCTTAGCTGCTCGTGCCGTTCCTGAAGTAACACGGCCGAGAGGGTCAGATCTGTGCTCGCTACCTCTATTGCATAGGGGGAAAGTTGGTCTGGGACTTGTAGCGCGGGTGCTGCGCTAAGGGCTTTCTTTAACTCCTCCACAGCCTCTGTATGCTGCGGAAGCCATTCTCAGGGGGCTCCTTTCTTAAGGAGGTCTGAGAGTGGGGCTGCCTTTGTCGCGAATCCATCGATATGGTTCCGACAATAACCAACCAGGGGAAATCTGTATTGTTTCTGTGGTCGGGGGTCAGGTCCGGTAACGTGAACTTGTCCAGTCATTCTGCCACAGTCGTGCCGGTGACTGGCAAATGCTGTCCTGTGTTGTTTAAAACTGCTCTCATTTGTCTGTCCGTGTTTAGTGTAGTCAGGTCGAAAGAATATTTGCCTACTGCGCTAATCCGATTAGCGTACTCTCCTACTGTGAGAGTAGCGGGTGCTCTGTCTGACCTTGCCATTCGCCAGACACACTGGTTTACTGGGTCGAACGACAGGCTATGGGCATTCATAAAGTCTATCCCCAGTATGTGTTCTGCTGTCCGGGGAAGATTTACTAGAACGACGGGGTGTTTGGTGGAAATGTTCCCTAGCTGGATTGCTACGGGTGCTGTAATGTGTCCCTGCTGCGAGTGTCCTGTGAAACCGCCAAGTGTGATGGTGGAGGTGGTCGGCCACGTGTCTGCCTGTGCCGTGGTGGTGGAATTAATCGTGGTGCGGGACCCTCCTGTGTCCCAAAGTAACTCTATGGGCTTCCCTCTAACCTTAGCTGTGACTACCGGTCTTCCGGATTGATCCCAAAGAGTGTCACAGACCCAAGTGGGGGAGCCCGAACACCGTCAGTCCGTCCCGTCCACATTGGTCTGTCCTGACTGTATCCCTATGCTGTGGATAGGCTTTGCTCTATTTCTATTCAGAGTGCCTGTCTGCTGGCCTCACTGTGATCTTTGGGGTGCATTACATTCCTTAGCCCAATGTCCTAATTGGCCACAGTTGTAGCATTCCTGCGACTTCTGTGGAGGGCTGTTCTTCCCTTCATTTACCCATGCGGGGTTTTGGTGCGCTCTCACTGCCTGAATGTCCGCTGCAGCCTGAGCCTCTTCTGGGGTCTTTATTTTACTTTTGCCCTGAACCGATTGTTCCCAAGCATGGGACAATCTTTTCAGAACCCATTTCTCGTTATGGGCCTCTTCTGAGGGGTCATAGCTATTGCAAGCACTCTGTCCTGCATCCGTGGCGTGGGAAATTATGGTGCGCGTCCATTTAACCATGTTGTCACGGTTCAAATGGGCTCTGTTTAAATCGCCGAAAACTGCGTTAAAATGGATCCACAGCCTTCCTGCAAATGCTGTGGGATGCTCGGTTTTCTTTTGTCTGCATTTGTTTAGTCCTTCAACTGGGTCACCTCGGTTATACCCTATGGCATCTAAAATGGAGGTGTGCATTTCCTCTAGGGTGCCTCCGCCAACGTTCTGTGGGTCGGGGAGGGCTGCTACTACAGACGGGTCTAAGCTCAGAACCATGAGCTTAACCTGCTCTCTCTCGTCCAGGCCGTACATGGTAGACTGCTGTTTCACTTTCGCGAAAAATTGGTGGGGGTCTGCGGTGGGGAGAAACAGAGTGATTTTCTCACACGCGTCCCTGAGTTGGGTTACAGTTAAGGGGGTGGTGTAGGTGATATCGGGTGCACCTTCTGTGGTCGCTTTCCTTTGGGTGGTGACTGGATTCATAGGTGCGGTAGCTATTTGATCTGTGGGTGTTGGGGTGCTTTCCTTTCTGCTGCGCTGCTGGCGCACATGTTCCTTGAACATAACGCTGCGCTGTCTCACTTAATTCCTGCCAGTCTGGGGCATTCTCCTCATCTAGCTGTGTTCCAAAAGTACTTTGGAACCCATTCTGTATGGAAAGCAGAGATTGCAGCTCCGCAATCTGCTTCCTACACTTGGCATGATCCACTGTGCTTTGTCTTTGTTCTGTGGTGGCAGCATGGAGTGCTCTTAAAGCTGCCTTTAGGTCAGAGCATTGCCTCTGCAACGCCTCTACCTGCTTTTCTGATTCTTCTCTTATCAGGACGGCACGTTGCACATCCTGATAGGCCTTTTCATACTGGGTCTGGGAACTGCTCAGATGGGCTAGACATGACTGATGTGCCCTCTTGGCATCATCCACCTCTCGACCCTTCTCTGCCAGCTTCCCTCTTAGTTCCATGTTTTCCTTTTCTATGTCCCTGACATCAACTTTGCTCATCCTGTTTCTCTCTTCTAACTCTGATCGGAGCGTCTGAACAACCTCCTCAGTGCCTCGCAACTGTGCCAAACAGGACACGATTGCCATCGGCTTGCGTGCTTTACTTAAGTTCTTTTTATGAATTTGAGAGAGGTTATCCCACCAAGTATGTCCTATACTTCCGGGACCTGTCTCCTCATTCAAACATAATTCGTTCCAAAGGGGCCATCCCTTTCCTTGCAGATACTTGCGGAGTTCCAGCTCCCACATGGGACACTGACCTACTCGGCTACTGCTGGTCGCTGCGACCACAAACCGTTCTGGATTCATGAGGCGTTCCATTGCCTGCATGGCCATTTTCTCTTTCTCTCTTAATTTAGGACAGGGGGTGTTGAGGTAATGTTTGACAAGACGGGTAAGGCTTTCGCTATGTTCCGCTCACAAAACTCCCGACAGTTCGTCGCAACAAAAAGCTTTCAGGTTTACCTTACAACCCTGTTAGTACGCATTCACAAAACACACTTCCGAATTGTCTTTATTGGTTTGAACACCTTGATTACTTGTGATTTATCCTTTTTCTTTACTCAGATTTCTAATTCAAATTTCTGGGTCCTCGACGGAGTGGGGGTGCCACTTGTAACCGCGTCCCGTCAGGATGTCGCCACTAAATGTTGCTCGTTTTACTGGAGTGTGATTAACACGCCTCCGTTTAAAGGCCGTGTGCTTAACACTGCTATGGCTCTGTATGTGTAATTATGCTCGGAGTCGCCAGGTGTCGTATTGAGACACCGTCACAAGTATATCAAGGTCAGGTTCAAAGTAATAAATCCGTACACCGATTAGTAAGTCCAAACGATTGGTGTTTATTATAACAAATATAATAAATACACATGCATACGCAAAAGAGACTAACTTACTTCTAATACTAAACAACTAAATACTTATCTAGACAGGAACAGGCAAGGTCAGGGAACAAGGCCTTCGTCCCGTTCTTGGTCTGCAACTTTCTGATTCGTAAAGTTGTCAAGATCTAGCAAGGTCTGGATCACGTAGCGATCGTTGTATTGGCACTTACAGTTCGATGGCTGAGGCTCAACGGCTGGTGATGAAACTGGAGTCAGGATGCGATGTAACAAACAACAAACTTGGGTCGGAGTAAGCAAGCAGTCCTGAGCCGGAGCAAAGCAGAGCGGAGCCGGAGCAACAACAGACCGTACCATGTGCGGGACCTACTCTTATAGGTCCTAGAAGTCCGTGCCCCTTGGGGCGGGCCTTTTACCTGCCAGGTATCGATTGGGTCTCTCCCAATTGATATCTTCCAAACCCCCCAATCTGAGGGTCGTTCCTCGATGGGTGGGGTGGTCCCTACGGCTCTTTGTGTTGGTTGCTTTGGCGCCATTCTGTCTGGGCGTCTATGGAAAAGTATCCATTGATACTTAAATGTTTCTATTGTGCGGGGTCTGGATATGGATCACCTCATTACTATGCAGATCTGTTTCCCATTTGCACCTTTGGCTGAGACTCTGCACCTGGCCAGAAACTGGTTTCTGTACGTGCAGAATGCAAAACAGTCTTCTGCAAGCTGCTTGTCCTCACTAAGACTGTATTTCCCTGCAGCCTTAGCAGTTCTCCATTTTGTAGCCCAGTGTCCATCTTAGATGGCTACAGAACAAACCTAGTTTATTCAACCGCTCCTCAGAGCTAATTCCCTCCATACCAGGGAACATCCTAGTAAATCTCTTCTGTACCCTCTCTAAAGCCTCCACATCCTTCTGGTAGTGTGGCGACCAGAATTGAACACTATACTCCAAGTGTGGCCTAACTAAGGTTCTATACAGCTGCAACATGACTTGCCAATTCTTATACTCAATGCCCCGGCCAATGAAGGCAAGCATGCCGTATGCCTTCTTGACTACCTTCTCCACCTGTGTTGCCCCTTTCAGTGACCTGTGGTCCTGTACACCTAGATCCCTCTGACTGTCAATACTCTTGAGGGTTCTACCATTCACTGTATATTCCCTACCTGTATTAGACCTTCCAAAATGCATTACCTCACATTTGTCTGGATTAAACTCCATCTGCCATCTCTCCGCCCAAGTCTCCAAACGATCTAAATCCTGCTGTATCCTCTGACAGTCCTCATCACTATCCGCAATTCCACCTACCTTTGTGTCGTCTGCAAACTTACTAATTAGACCAGTTACATTTTCCTCCAAATCATTTATATATACTACGAACAGCAAAGGTCCCAGCACTGATCCCTGCGGAACACCACTAGTCACAGCCCTCCAATTAGAAAAGCCCCCTTCCATTGCTACTCTCTGCCTTCTATGACCTCGTCAGTTCTGTATCCATCTTGCCAGCTCACCCCTGACCCCGTGTGACTTCACCTTTTGTACCAGTCTACCATGAGGGACCTTGTCAAAGGCCTTACTGAAGTCCATATAGACAACATCCGCTGCCCTACCTGCATCAATCATCTTCGTGACCTCCTCGAAAAACTCGATCAAGTTAGTGAGACATGAGACATAATGTGAGACATAATCATAGAATTTACAGTGCAGAAGGAGGCCATTGGGCCCATTGAGTCTGCACCGGCTCTTGGAAAGAGCACCCCACCCAAGGTCAACACCTCCACCCTATCCTACTCGCTGCCTGAGAGGGGGGTGGGAATGGGGAACTCGCTGCCTGAGAGGGGGGTGGGAATGGGGAACTCGCTGCCTGAGAGGGGGGTGGGAGTCTGGAACTGGCTGCCTGAGAGGGGGGTGGGAGTCTGGTACACGCTGCCTGGGAGGGGGGTGGGAATGGGGAACTCGCTGCCTGAGAGGGGGGTGGGAGTCTGGAACTCGCTGTCTGAGAGGGGGGTGGGAATGGGGAACTCGCTGCCTGAGAGAGGGGTGGGAATGGGGAACTCGCTGCCTGAGAGGGGGGTGGGAGTCTGGAACTCGCTGCCTGAGAGGGGGGTGGGAATGGAGGAACTCGCTGCCTGAGAGGGGGGTGGGAGTCTGGAACTCGCTGCCTGAGAGGGGGGTGGGAATGGGGAACTCGCTGCCTGAGAGGGGGGTGGGAATGGGGAACTCGCTGCCTGAGAAGGGGGTGGGAATGGGGAACTCGCTGCCTGAGAGGGGGGTGGGAATGGGGAACTCGCTGCCTGAGAGGGGGGTGGGAATCTGGAACTCGCTGCCTGAGAGGGGGGTGGGAATGGGGAACTCGCTGCCTGAGAGGGGGGTGGGAGTCTGGAACTCGCTGCCTGAGAGGGGGGTGGGAATGGGGAACTCGCTGCCTGAGAGGGGGGTGGGAATGGGGAACTCGCTGCCTGAGAGGGGGTTGGGAATGGGGAACTCGCTGTCTGAGAGGGGGGTGGGAATGGGGAACTCGCTGCCTGAGAGGGGGGTGGGAGTCTGGAACTCGCTGCCTGAGAGGGGGGTGGGAATGGGGAACTCGCTGCCTGAGAGGGGGGTGGGAATGGGGAACTCGCTGCCTGAGAGGGGGGTGGGAATGGGGAACTCGCTGTCTGAGAGGGGGGTGGGAGTCTGGAACTCGCTGTCTGAGAGGGGGGTGGGAGTCTGGAACTCGCTGCCTGAGAGGGGGGTGGGAATGGGGAACTCGCTGCCTGAGAGGGGGGTGGGAGTCTGGAACTCGCTGCCTGAGAGGGGGGTGGGAGTCTGGAACTCGCTGCCTGAGAGGGGGGTGGGAGTCTGGAACTCGCTGCCTGAGAGGGGGGTGGGAAGGCTGGGAACTCGCTGCCTGAGAGGGGGGTGGGAATGGGGAACTCGCTGCCTGAGAGGGGGGTGGGAATGGGGAACTCGCTGCCTGAGAGGGGGGTGGGAATGGGGAACTCGCTGCCTGAGAGGGGGGTGGGAATGGGGAACTCGCTGCCTGAGAGGGGGGTGGGAGTCTGGAACTCGCTGCCTGAGAGGGGGGTGGGAATGGGGAACTCGCTGCCTGAGAGGGGGGTGGGAATGGGGAACTCGCTGCCTGAGAGGGGGGTGGGAGTCTGGAACTCGCTGCCTGAGAGGGGGGTGGGAATGGGGAACTCGCTGCCTGAGAGGGGGGTGGGAGTCTGGAACTCGCTGCCTGAGAGGGGGGGTGGGAATGGGGAACTCGCTGCCTGAGAGGGGGGTGGGAGTGTGGAACTCGCTGCCTGAGAGGGGGGTGGGAATGGGGAACTCGCTGCCTGAGAGGGGGGTGGGAATGGGGAACTCGCTGCCTGAGAGGGGGGTGGGAGTCTGGAACTCGCTGCCTGAGAGGGGGGTGGGAGTCTGGGAACTCGCTGCCTGAGAGGGGGGTGGGAGTCTGGAACTCGCTGCCTGAGAGGGGGGTGGGAGTCTGGAACTCGCTGCCTGAGAGGGGGGTGGGAATGGGGAACTCGCTGCCTGAGAGGGGGGGTGGGAATGGGGAACTCGCTGTCTGAGAGGGGGTGGGAATGGGGAACTCGCTGCCTGAGAGGGGGGTGGGAGTCTGGAACTCGCTGCCTGAGAGGGGGGTGGGAATGGGGAACTCGCTGCCTGAGAGGGGGGTGGGATTCCGGAACTCGCTGCCTGAGAGGGGGGTGGGAATGGGGAACTCGCTGCCTGAGAGGGGGGTGGGAATGGGGAACTCGCTGCCTGAGAGGGGGGTGGGAATGGGGAACTCGCTGTCTGAGAGGGGGGTGGGAATGGGGAACTCGCTGCCTGAGAGGGGGGTGGGAGTCTGGAACTCGCTGTCTGAGAGGGGGGTGGGAGTCTGGAACTCGCTGTCTGAGAGGGGGGTGGGAGTCTGGGAACTCGCTGCCTGAGAGGGGGGTGGGAATGGGGAACTCGCTGCCTGAGAGGGGGGTGGGAGTCTGGAACTCGCTGTCTGAGAGGGGGGTGGGAATGGGGAACTCGCTGCCTGAGAGGGGGGTGGGAGTCTGGAACTCGCTGCCTGAGAGGGGGGTGGGAGTCTGGAACTCGCTGCCTGAGCGGGGGGTGGGAATGGGGAACTCGCTGCCTGAGAGGGGGGTGGGAGTCTGGAACTCGCTGCCTGAGAGGGGGGTGGGAGTCTGGAACTCGCTGCCTGAGAGGGGGGTGGGAGTCTGGAACTCGCTGCCTGAGAGGGGGGTGGGAGTCTGGAACTCGCTGCCTGAGAGGGGGGTGGGAATGGGGAACTCGCTGCCTGAGAGGGGGGTGGGAATGGGGAACTCGCTGCCTGAGAGGGGGGTGGGAGTCTGGAACTCGCTGCCTGAGAGGGGGGTGGGAATGGGGAACTCGCTGCCTGAGAGGGGGGTGGGAATGGGGAACTCGCTGCCTGAGAGGGGGGTGGGAGTCTGGAACTCGCTGTCTGAGAGGGGGGTGGGAGTCTGGAACTCGCTGCCTGAGAGGGGGGGTGGGAATGGGGAACTCGCTGCCTGAGAGGGGGGTGGGAATGGGGAACTCGCTGCCTGAGAGGGGGGCTGGGAATGGGGAACTCGCTGCCTGAGAG
>NC_052151.1:0-32240 GCF_902713615.1 Scyliorhinus canicula | reverse complement strand
CGAGTTCCAGACTCCCACCCCCCCTCTCAGGCAGCGAGTTCCCCATTCCCACCCCCCTCTCAGGCAGCGAGTTCCCCATTCCCACCCCCCTCTCAGGCAGCGAGTTCCCCATTCCCACCCCCCCTCTCAGGCAGCGAGTTCCCCATTCCCACCCCCCTCTCAGCAGCGAGTTCCCCATTCCCACCCCCCTCTCAGGCAGCAAGTTCCAGACTCCCACCCCCCTCTCATGCAGCGAGTTCCCCATTCCCACCCCCCTCTCAGGCAGCGAGTTCCCCATTCCCACCCCCCTCTCAGGCAGCGAGTTCCCCATTCCCACCACCCCCTCTCAGACAGCGAGTTCCAGACTCCCACCCCCCTCTCAGGCAGCGAGTTCCAGACTCCCACCCCCCTCTCAGGCAGCGAGTTCCCCATTCCCACCCCCCTCTCAGGCAGCCAGTTCCCCATCCCACCCCCCTCTCAGGCAGCGAGTTCCCCATTCCCACTCCCCTCTCAGGCAGCGAGTTCCCCATTCCCACCCCCCTCTCAGGCAGCCAGTTCCCCATTCCCACCCCCCTCTCAGGCAGAGAGTTCCCCATTCCCACCCCCCCTCTCAGGCAGCGAGTTCCCCATTCCCACCCCCCTCTCAGGCAGCGAGTTCCCCATTCCCACCCCCCTCTCAGGCAGCGAGTTCCCCATTCCCACCCCCCTCTCAGGCAGCGAGTTCCAGACTCCCACCCCCCTCTCAGGCAGCGAGTTCCAGACTCCCACCCCCCTCTCAGGCAGCGAGTTCCAGACTCCCACCCCCCTCTCAGGCAGCGAGTTCCAGACTCCCACCCCCCTCTCAGGCAGCGAGTTCCCCATTCCCACCCCCCTCTCAGGCAGCGAGTTCCCCATTCCCACTCCCCTCTCAGGCAGCGAGTTCCCCATTCCCACCCCCCTCTCAGGCAGCCAGTTCCCCATTCCCACCCCCCTCTCAGGCAGAGAGTTCCCCATTCCCACCCCCCCTCTCAGGCAGCGCGTTCCCCATTCCCACCCCTCTCTCAGGCAGCGAGTTCCAGACTCCCACCCCCCCTCTCAGGCAGCGAGTTCCCCATTCCCACCCCTCTCTCAGGCAGCGAGTTCCAGACTCCCACCCCCCCCTCTCAGGCAGCGAGTTCCCCATTCCCACCCCCCCTCTCAGGCAGCGAGTTCCCCAGTCCCACCCCCCTCTCAGGCAGCGAGTTCCAGACTCCCACCCCCCCTCTCAGGCAGCGAGTTCCCCATTCCCACCCCCCTCTCAGGCAGCGAGTTCCCCATTCCCACCCCCCTCTCAGGCAGCGAGTTCCCCATTCCCACCCCCCTCTCAGGCAGCGAGTTCCCCATTCCCAACCCCCTCTCAGGCAGCGAGTTCCCCATTCCCACCCCCCTCTCAGGCAGCGAGTTCCCCATTCCCACCCCCCTCTCAGGCAGCGAGTTCCAGACTCCCACCCCCCTCTCAGGCAGCGAGTTCCCCATTCCCACCCCCCTCTCAGGCAGCGAGTTCCAGACTCCCACCCCCCTCTCAGGCAGCGAGTTCCAGACTCCCACCCCCCTCTCAGGCAGCGAGTTCCCCATTCCCACCCCCCTCTCAGGCAGCGAGTTCCCCATTCCCACCCCCCTCTCAGGCGGCGAGTTCCAGACTCCCACCCCCCTCTCAGGCAGCGAGTTCCCCATTCCCACCCCCCTCTCAGGCAGCGAGTTCCAGATTCCCACCCCCCTCTCAGGCAGCGAGTTCCCCATTCCCACCCGCTCTCAGGCAGCGAGTTCCCCATTCCCACCCCCCTCTCAGGCAGCGAGTTCCAGACTCCCACCCCCCTCTCAGGCAGCGAGTTCCCCATTCCCACCCCCCTCTCAGGCAGCGAGTTCCCCATTCCCACCCCCCTCTCAGGCAGCGAGTTCCCCATTCCCACCCCCCTCTCAGGCAGCGAGTTCCCCATTCCCAACCCCCTCTCAGGCAGCGAGTTCCCCATTCCCACCCCCCTCTCAGGCAGCGAGTTCCCCATTCCCACCCCCCTCTCAGGCAGCGAGTTCCAGACTCCCACCCCCCTCTCAGGCAGCGAGTTCCCCATTCCCACCCCCCTCTCAGGCAGCGAGTTCCAGATTCCCACCCCCCTCTCAGGCAGCGAGTTCCAGACTCCCCCCCCCTCTCAGGCAGCGAGTTCCCCATTCCCACCCCCCTCTCAGGCAGCGAGTTCCCCATTCCCACCCCCCTCTCAGGCAGCGAGTTCCAGACTCCCACCCCCCTCTCAGGCAGCGAGTTCCCCATTCCCACCCCCCTCTCAGGCAGCGAGTTCCAGATTCCCACCCCCCTCTCAGGCAGCGAGTTCCCCATTCCCACCCGCTCTCAGGCAGCGAGTTCCCCATTCCCACCCCCCTCTCAGGCAGCGAGTTCCAGACTCCCACCCCCCTCTCTGGCAGCGAGTTCCAGACTCCCACCCCCCTCTCAGACAGCGAGTTCCCCATTCCCACCCCCCTCTCAGGCAGCGAGTTGCAGACTCCCACCCCCCTCTCAGGCAGCGAGTTCCCCATTCCCACCCCCCTCTCAGGCAGCGAGTTCCCCATTCCCACCCCCCTCTCAGGCAGCGAGTTCCAGACTCCCACCCCCTCTCAGGCAGCGAGTTCCAGACTCCCACCCCCCTCTCAGGCAGCGAGTTAAACATTCCCACCCCCCTCTCAGGCCGGAGTTCCCCATTCCCACCCCCCTCCTCAGGCAGCGAGTTCCCCATTCCAACCCCCCTCTCAGGCAGCGAGTTCCCCATTCCCAACCCCCCCTCTCAGGCAGCGAGTTCACCATTCCCACCCCCCCCCCTTCTCAGGCAGCGAGTTTCCAGACTCCCACCCCCCTCTCAGGCAGCGAGTTCCCCATTCCCACCCCCCTCTCAGGCAGCGATTTCCCCATTCCCACCCCCTCTCAGGCAGCGAGTTCCCCTTCCCACCACCCCTCCTCAGACAGCGAGTTCCAGACTCCACCCCCCCTCTCAGGCAGCGAGTTCCCATTCCCACCCCCCTCTCAGGCAGCGAGTTCCAGACTCCCACCTCCCCTCTCAGGCAGCGAGTTCCCCTTCCCACCCCCCTCTCAGGCAGCGAGTTCCAGACTCCCACCCCCCTCTCAGGCAGCGAGTTCCAGATCCCCCCCCCCCTCAGGCAGCGAGTTCCAGACTCCCAACCCCCTCTCAGGCAGCGAGTTCCAGACTCCCACCCCCCTCTCAGGCAGCGAGTTCCAGACTCCCAACCCCTTCTCAGACAGCGAGTTCCAGACTCCCACCCCTCTCTCAGGCAGCGAGTTCCAGACTCCCACCCCCCCTCTCAGGCAGCGAGTTCCCCATTCCCACCCCCCTCTCAGGCAGCGAGTTCCCCATTCCCACCCCCCTCTCAGGCAGCGAGTTCCCCATTCCCACCCCCCTCTCAGGCAGCGAGTTCCCCATTCCCACCCCCCTCTCAGGCAGCGAGTTCCCCATTCCCACCCCCCTCTCAGGCAGCGAGTTCCCCATTCCCACCCCCCTCTCAGGCAGCGAGTTCCAGACTCTCACCCCCCTCTCAGGCAGCGAGTTCCCCATTCCCACCCCCCTCTCAGACAGCGAGTTCCCCATTCCCACCCCCCTCTCAGGCAGCGAGTTCCCCATTCCCAACCCCCTCTCAGGCAGCGAGTTCCCCATTCCCACCCCCCTCTCAGGCAGCGAGTTCCAGACTCCCACCCCCCTCTCAGGCTGCGAGTTCCAGACTCCCACCCCCCTCTCAGGCAGCGAGTTCCCCATTCCCACCCCCCTCTCAGGCAGCGAGTTCCAGACTCCCACCCCCCCTCTCAGGCAGCGAGTTCCCCATTCCCACCCCCCTCTCAGGCAGCGAGTTCCTCATTCCCACCCCCCTCTCAGGCAGCGAGTTCCCCATTCCCACCCCCCTCTCAGACAGCGAGTTCCAGACTCCCACCCCCCCTCTCAGGCAGCGAGTTCCCCATTCCCACCCCCCTCTCAGGCAGCCAGTTCCGGACTCCCACCCCCCTCTCAGGCAGCGAGTTCCCCATTCCCCCCCCCCTCTCAGACAGCGAGTTCCCCATTCCCACCCCCCTCTCAGGCAGCGAGTTCCCCATTCCCACCCCCCTCTCAGGCAGCGAGTTCCAGACTCCCACCCCCCTCTCAGGCAGTGAGTTCCCCATTCCCACCCCCCTCTCAGGCAGCGAGTTCCAGACTCCCACCCCCCTCTCAGGCAGCGAGTTCCAGACTCCCACCCCCCTCTCAGGCAGCGAGTTCCTGACTCCCACCCCCCTCTCAGGCAGCCAGTTCCGGACTCCCACCCCCATCTCAGGCAGCGAGTTCCCCATTCCCACCCCCCTCTCAGGCAGCGAGTTCCCCATTCCCACCCCCCTCTCAGGCAGCGAGTTCCCCATTCCCACCCCCTCTCAGGCAGCGAGTTCCCCATTCCCACCCCCCTGTCAGGCAGCGAGTTCCCCATTCCCACCCCCCCCTCAGGCAGCGAGTTCCCCATTCCCACCCCCCTCTCAGGCAGCGAGTTCCCCATTCCCACCCCCCTCTCAGGCAGCGAGTTCCAGACTCCCACCCCCCTCTCAGGCAGCGAGTTCCAGACTCCCACCCCCCTCTCAGGCAGCGAGTTCCAGACTCCCACCCCCCTCTGGGTAAAAAGCTTTTTCCTCACATCCCCTCTAAACCTCCTGCCCCTTACTGTAAATCTGTGTCCCCTGATTGTTTACACTGAGAGGGTAAAGATTCCTCCTGTCCACACTATCTATGTCCCTCATAATTTTATACACTTCAATCTTCTCGGCCTTCGCTGCTCCAAGGAAAACAACCCCAGCCTAACCAGCCTCTCTTCATCGCTGAAACGTTCCAGGCCAGACAACATGCTGGTGAATCTCCAGGGCAATCACTCCCTATAGTGTGGTGACCAGAACTGCACACAGTACTCCAGCTGTGGCCTATCCAGCATTTTATATGAATAAGTTAATCAAGGCAGTGTCCCGTATACCTTCTGAACCAGCTTATCCGGTTATCTTCACAGATCTGTGAACGTGCACAGCAGGATGCTCCCACTGGTCTTCCCAGCACCCTGCCGTTCATTGTGTGTTCCCTTCCGTTGTTAGTCCTCCCAGAATGCATCACCTCACACAGCCCAGTAGCACAGTGGTTAGCATTGTTGCGCCAGGGTCCCAGGTTTGATTCCCGGCTTGGGTCACTGTCTGTGCGGAGTCTGCACGTTCTCCCCGTGTCTGGGTGGGTTTCCTCCGGGTGCTCCGGTTTCCTCCCACAAGTCCCGAAAGACGAGCTGTGAGGTGAATTGGACATTCTGAATTCTCCCTCTGTGACCTGAACAGGCGCCGGAATGTGGCGACTAGGGGCTTTTCACAGTTACGTCATTGCAGTGTTAATGTAAGCCGACTTGTGACATTAATAAAGATTATTATTACGTATCAGGGTTAAATCCCATTTGTCACTCCTCTGCCCATCTAACCAGCCCAGCTATATCGTCCTGTAATCGAAGGCCTTGATCCCCGCTATTTACCACACCACCAATTTAGCATCATCTGCAAACTTATTACTCACCCGAACAGTGCACCGGAGTCAGGGACACTGGCATGCTCTCCTGCACTCTTCATTCAACCAGGGTTGATCCCCTGGCTGGGGGGTAATGGTAGAGTGGGGGATATGCTGGGCCATGAGGTTACAGATTGTGGTTGAATACATTTTTGCTGCTGCTGATGGCCCACAGCACCTCATGGATGCTCAGTCTGGAGTTGCTAGACCTGTTTGAAGTCTATCCCATTTAGCACAGTGGTCGTGCCACACAACATGATGGAGGGGATCCTCAATGTGAAGACGGGACTTTGTCTCCACAAGGACTGTGCGGTGGATACTGCCGATACTGTCAAGGACAGATCCATCTGCAGCAGATTGGTGAGGATGGGGAGCATACGTACTGCCTTCTCTGGCACACAGTCGTCCACACATTTGCTGATGAAGTCTGTGACGGTGGTGGCATAAACGTTTAGGTTGGTCACTGAGTTCTTGAATATGGACCAGCCACTGACTCCAAGCAGTCGAGTAGGAACTCTTCTCTCCCTGACGTAAGGCTCACCGGCCTGTAATTTCCTGGATTATTCCCGCTACCCCTTCTTAAACAAAGGAACAACACCGGCTAGTTGCCCATGTTTCTTCCACCACTTCCCCGGTCTGGAGCTGACACCAATCTGTCTGAATGAATGTTTGGTCCGTATCCATGTGGACTTTCACATGGATGGAGAGGGTGTGGAGGGGATTCACTCGAATGGAACGAGGGATGAGGCAGTTCATCTAGAGAGACTGGAAAACTGGGATTAGCAGGAGAAGGTTAAGAAGAGATTTTGTGGATGTGCTCGAATCTGTCATGATTTTGATGAAATGATTTGAGGAAAGGGTAGGACGTCAGTACCCAAAGCTTTTTGGTGATTGGCAGAGATGAGATGAGGTGGGTCAGCGAGTAGTGATCGGGACTGCGCTGCCCGGAAGCAGATTCAGTCGGATCTTTCAAAAGGCAATTGGAGAAATACTGGAAAAGGAAGTATTTGCGGAGCTCCGGGGGAAGAACAGAGGTGGTGGGATAATTGGATAGCTCATTCAAGGAGGCAGCACAAGTACGAGAGAGCGAATAGCCTCCTTGATGCTGTGTTTTAAGATCCAAAGCTAAGGATATTTAGATTTTATTCATGCCTATTATGACCAAATAACTGTCTATGTTCAGGATCATTCAAAGCCCTGGAGCAAGAGGATGGCACGGTGGAGATGAATATTGTTGATGTGAGTATTTTCCTGTCCCTCAGTATGAAATGGGTCGCGTTGCTATTTGCCCCGTTATTATTCCATTGCGGGGGGAGGGAGAATGGGAGAAGTGCTCAGGAAGAAGTTATTAGGCTGGTGGTTCAGGGCGTGACCTTGTTCAACAAGGGGAGTAGAGACAACCCTGGTAACTATCGACCAGTGAGCCTTACTTCTGTTGTGGGCAAAGCCTTGGAAAGGTTTATAAGAGATAGGATGTATAATCATCTGGAAAGGAATAATTTGATTAGAGATAGTCAACATGGTTTTGTGAAGGGTAGGACGTGCCTCACAAACCTTACTAAGTTCTTTGAGAAGGTGACCAAACAGGTGGATGAGGGTAAAGCAGTTGATGTGCTGTATATGGAATTCAGTAAAGCGTTTGATAAGGTTCCCCACGGTAGGCTATTGCAGAAAATATGGAGGCATGGGATTCAGGGTGATTTAGCAGTTTGGATCAGATATTGGCTAGCTGATAGAAGACAAAGGGTGGTGGTTGATGGGAAATTTTCAGCCTGGAGTCCAGTTACTAGTGGTGTACCACAAGGATCTGTTTTGGTGCCACTGCTGTTTGTCATTTTTATAAATGACCTGGAGGAGGGCGTAGAAGGATGGGTGAGTAAATTTGCAGATGACACTAAAGTCGGTGGAGTTGTGGACAGTGCAGAAGGATGTTACAAGTTACAGAGGGACATAGATAAGCTGCAGAGCTGGGCTGAGAGGTGGCAAATGGAGTTTAATGCAGAAAAGTGTGAGGTGATTCATTTTGGAAGGAGTAACAGGAATACAGAGTACTGGGCTAATGGTAAGATTCTTGGTAGTGTGGATGAGCAGAGAGATCTCGGTGTCCATGTACATAGATCCCTGAAAGTTGCCACCCAGGTTGAGAGGGTTATTAAGAAGGCGTACGGTGTGTTAGCTTTTATTGGTAGAGGGATTGAGTTTCGGAGCCATGAGGTCATGTTGCAGCTGTACAAAACTCTGGTGCGGCCGCATTTGGAGTATTGCGTACAGTTCTGGTCGCCGCATTATCGGAAGGATGTGGAAGCATTGGAAAGGGCGCAGAGGAGATTTACCAGGATGTTGCCTGGTATGGAGGGAAGGTCTTATGAGGAAAGGCTGAGGGACTTGAGCTGTTTTCGTTAGAGAGAAGAAGGTTAAGAGGTGACTTAATTGAGGCATACAAGATGATCAGAGGGTTAGATAGGGTGGACATTGAGAGCCTGTTTCCTCGGATGGTGATGTCCAGCACGAGGGGGCATAGCCTTAAATTGAGGGGAGATAGATATAGGACAGATGTCAGAGGTAGGTTCTTTACTCAGAGAGTAGGAGGGGTGTGGAATGCCCTGCCTGCAACAGTAGTGGACTCGTCAACACTAAACGCATTCAAATGGTCATTGGATAGGCATGTGGACGATAAGGGAATAGTGTAGAGGGACTTTAGAGGGGTTTCACAGGACGGCGCAACACCGAGGGCTGAAGGGCCTGTACTGAGCTGGAATGTTCTATTGTGACTGTTCGATGTCGGCCTCAGAATGGGCCTGACTGTTGGGCATAGGCCAAACAAGCCTGAATTTTGGGTGAAGGCCACACATGCCTGACTGCTGGATGTAGGCCACACAGGCCTGACTGTGGGATGTAGGCCACACAGGCCTGACTGCTGGATGTAGGCCACACAGGCCTGATTGCTAGATGTAGGCCACACAGGCCTGACTGTGGGATGTAGGCCGCACAGGCCTGACTGTGGGATGTAGGCCGCACAGGCCTGACTGCTGGATGTAGGCTGCACAGGCCTGACTGTGGGATGTAGGCCACACAGGCCTGACTGTGGGATGTAGACCACACAGGCCTGACTGTGGGATGTAGGCCACACAGGCCTGACTGCTGGATGTAGGCCACACAGGCCTGACTGTGGGATGTAGGCTGCACAGGTCTGATTGCTGGATGTAGGCCACACAGGCCTGACTGTGGGATGTAGGCCACACAGGCCTGACTGTGGGATGTAGGCTGCACAGGTCTGATTGCTGGATGTAGGCTGCACAGGCCTGACTGTGGGATGTAGGCCACACAGGCCTGACTGTGGGATGTAGGCTGCACAGGTCTGATTGCTGGATGTAGGCCACACAGGCTGGAATTTTGGGTTTAGGCCGCACAGTCTTGAACATACAACATTACAGCGCAGTACAGGCCCTTTGGCCCTCGATGTTGCGCCGTCCTGTGAAACCCCCTTACCGTCCACATGCCTATCCAATGACCATTTAAATGCCCTTAGTGTTGGCGAGTCCACTACTGTTGCAGACAGGGCATTCCACGCCCTTACTACTCTCTGAGTAAAGGACCTACCTCTGACATCTGTCCTATATCTATCTCCCCTCAATTTAAAGCTATGTCCCCTCGTGCTAGACATCACCATCCGAGGAAAAAGGCTCTCGATGTCCACCCTATCTAATCCTCTGATCATCCTGTATGCCTCAATTAAGTCACCTCTTAACCTTCTTCTCTCTAACGAAAACAGCCTCAAGTCCCTCAGCCTTCCCTCATAAGACCTTCCCTCCATACCAGGCAACATTCTGGTTAATCTCCTCTGCGCCCTTTCCAATGCTTCCACATCCTTCTGATAATGCGGCAACCAGAACTGTACGCAATACTCCAAATGCGGCCGCACCAGAGTTTTGTACAACTGCAACATGACCTCATGGCTCTGAAACTCAATCCCTCTACCAATAAAAGCTAACACACCGTACGCTATCTTAACAACCCTCTCAACCTGGGTGGCAACTTTCAGGGATCTATGGACATGGACACCGAGATCCCTCTGCTCGTCCACACTACCAAGAATCTTACCATTAGCCCAGTACTCTGCCTTCCTGTTATTCCTTCCAAAATGAATCACCTCACACTTTTCTGCATTAAACTCCATTTGCCACCTGCCAGCCCAGCTCTGCAGCTTATCTATGTCCCTCTGTAACTTGTAACATCCTTCCGCACTGTCCACAACTCCACCGACTTTAGTGTCATCTGCAAATTTACTCACCCATCCTTCTACGCCCTCCTCCTGGTCATTTGCAAAACTGACAAACAGCAGTGGCCCCAAAGCAGATCCTTGTGGTACACGACTAGTAACTGGACTCCAGCCTGAACATTTCCCATCAACCACCACCCTCTGTCTTCTATCAGCTAGCCAATATCTGATCCAAACTGCTAAATCACCCTGAATCCCATGCCTCCGTATTTTCTGCAATAGCCTACCGTGTGGAACCTTATCAAACGCTTTACTGAAATCCATATACAGCACATCAACTGCTTTACCCTCATCCACCTGTTTGGTCACCTTCTCAAAGAACTCAATAAGGTTTGTGAGGCACGACCTACCCTTCACAAAACCATGTTGACTATCTCTAATCAAATTATTCCTTTCCAGATGATTATACATCCGATCTCTTATAAACTTTTCCAAGGCTTTGCCCGCAACAGAAGTAAGGCTGACTGGTCTGTAGTTACCGGGGTTGTCTCTACTCCCCTTCTTGAACAAGGGGACAACATTTGCTATCCTCCAGTCTTGCACTATTCCTGATGGGTCCTGATGAATGATGGGTCTGGGCCGCACAGGCCTGACTGCTGGGTCTAGACCGCACAGGCCTGAATGTTGGATGTAGGCCGCATAGGCCTGAATGCCGGGTGTAGGCCAAACAGGCCTGAATGCTGGGTGTAGGCCAAAAAGGCCTGAATGTTGGGTGTAGGCCGCATAGGCCTGAATGCTGGGTGTAGGCCAAACAGGCCTGAATGTTGGGTGTAGGCCAAACAGGCCTGAATGTTGGGTGTAGGCCAAACAGGCCTGAATGTTGGGTGTAGGCCACACAGGCCTGAATGTTGGGTGTAGGCCACATAGGCCTGAATGTTGGGTGTAGGCCACACAGGCCTGAATGTTGGGTGTAGGCTGCACTGGCCTGAATGTTAGCCCTGCATGTTGGCTGTAGGCTGCACAGTCCTGAATGTTGGGTGTAGGCTGCACAGGCCTGAATGTTAGCCCTGAATGTTGGGTGTAGGCTGCACAGGCCTGAATGTTAGCCCTGAATGTTGGGTGTAGGCTGCACAGGCCTGAATGTTAGCCCTGAATGTTGGGTGTAGGCTGCACTGGCCTGAATGTTGGGTGTAGGCCGCACTGGCCTGAATGTTGGGTGTAGGCCGCACTGGCCTGAATGTTAGCCCTGCATGTTGGCTGTAGGCTGCACAGTCCTGAATGTTGGGTGTAGGCTGCACAGGCCTGAATGTTAGCCCTGAATGTTGGGTGTAGGCTGCACTGGCCTGAATGTTGGGTGTAGGCCGCACTGGCCTGAATGTTGGGTGTAGGCCGCACTGGCCTGAATGTTAGCCCTGCATGTTGGCTGTAGGCTGCACAGTCCTGAATGTTGGGTGTAGGCTGCACAGGCCTGAATGTTAGCCCTGAATGTTGGGTGTAGGCCGCACTGGCCTGAATGTTGGGTGTGGGCCGCACTGGCCTGAATGTTGGGTGTAGGCTGCACAGTCCTGAATGTTGGGTGTGGGCCGCACTGGCCTGAATGTTGGGTGTAGGCTGCACTGGCCTGAATGTTGGGTGTAGGCCACACAGGCCTGAATGTTAGCCCTGCATGTTGGCTGTCGGCTGCACTGGCCTGAATGTTGGGTGTAGGCCGCACTGGCCTGAATGTTGGGTGTAGGCCGCACTGGCCTGAATGTTAGCCCTGCATGTTGGCTGTAGGCTGCACAGTCCTGAATGTTGGGTGTAGGCTGCACAGGCCTGAATGTTAGCCCTGAATGTTGGGTGTAGGCTGCACTGGCCTGAATGTTGGGTGTAGGCCTCATAGGCCTGAATATTGGGTGTAGGCCTCATAGGCCTGAATGTGGGCTGGTTTAGCTCACAGGGCTAAATCACTGGCTTTTAAAGCAGACCAAGCAGGCCAGCAGCACGGTTCAATTCCCATACCAGCCTCCCCAGACAGGCGGCGGAATGTGGCGACTAGGGGCTTTTCACAGTAACTTAATTGAAGCCTACTCGTGACAATAAGCAATTTTCATTTTCATGTTGGGTGTAGGCCGCAAAGGCCTGAATGGTGGGTGAAGGCCCCATAGGCCTGAATTTTGGGTGTAGGCCGCACAGGCCTGAATGTTGGGTATAGGCCGCACTGGCCTGAATTTTGGGTATAGGCCGCACTGGCCTGAATGGTGGGTGTAGGCCGCACAGGCCTGAATTTTGGGTGTAGGCCGCACAGGCCTGAATGTTGGGTATAGGCCGCACTGGCCTGAATTTTGGGTGTCGGCCGCACAGGCCTGAATGTGTAGTGTAGGCTGCACAGGCCTGAATGGTGGGTGAAGGCCCCATAGGCCTGAATTTTGGGTGTCGGCCGCACAGGCCTGAACATTGGGTGTAGGACGCACAGGCCTGAATGTTGGGTATAGGCCACGTAGCCGTGAATGGTGGGTGAAGGCCCCATAGGCCTGAATTCTGGGTGTCGGCCGCACAGGCCTGAACGTTGGGTTTAGTACGCACAGGCCTGAATGTTGGGTATTGGCTGCACTGGCCTGAATTTTGGGTGTCGGCCGCACAGGCCTGAATGTTGGGTGTAGGCCGCACAGGCCTGAATGGTGGGTGAAGGCCCCATAGGCCTGAATTTTGGGTGTCGGCCGCACAGGCCTGAACATTGGGTGTAGGACACACAGGCCTGAATGTTGGGTAAAGGCCGCGAAGGCCTGAATTTTGTCTGTAGGCAGCACAGGCCTGAATTTTGGGTGTAGGCCACACAGGCCTGAATGTTGGGTATAGGCCGCACTGGCCTGAATTTTGGGTGTCTGCCGCACAGGCCTGAATGTTGGGTGAAGGCCGCACAGGCCTGAATTTTGGGTGTAGGCCCCACAGGCCTGAATTTTGGGTGTAGGCTGCACAGGCCTGAATTTTGGGTGTAGGCCGCACAGGCCTGAATGTTGGGTGTAGGCCCCACAGGCCTGAATTTTGGGTGTAGGCCGCACAGGCCTGAACGTTGGGTGTAGGCCTCAAAGGCCTGAACGTTGGGTGTAGGCCTCACAGGCCTGAACGTTGGGTGTAGGCCTCACAGGCCTGAACGTTGGGTGTAGGCCTCACAGGCCTGAATTTTGGGTGTAGGCCGCACAGGCATGAACGTTGGGTGTAGGCCTCAAAGGCCTGAACGTTGGGTGTAGGCCTCACAGGCCTGAACGTTGGGTGTAGGCCTCACAGGCCTGAACGTTGGGTGTAGGCCTCACAGGCCTGAATGTTGGGTGTAGGCTGCACAGGCCTGAATGTTCTTTTCCTCTTAGCCTCTTTTTTATAGACGTCTATGTTTTACTCTGAAGGCTCACACATTTCCTTTTCTGTATTTACAGTGGCTCAGTCTAACCATGTCCGGCTAGAAAATGATTGGAAGATGCTGAGATTGCAAATGCCTCTTTCCTGCTCATTAAGCTGACCTGCCTGCGGTCTGTGTGTAGTTTGATTGATAAAATGGTTTCAGCCGGCAATGAAGACAGTTTCCTCAGAATTTAATGAAACTATGCATTTCCTCACCTGGGGATATTGTGCAGTGTGAGATCCAGATACTCAGACAACTGGTCCACCCAACCTCTGTGTCACCCCCGACATCTGTGTCACCCCCAGATATTCTCTGTCACCCCCAGTCTCTGTCACCCCCAGTCTCTCTGTCACCCCCAGTCTCTCTGTCACCCCCAGTCTCTGTCACCCCCAGTCTCTCTGTCACCCCCAGTCTCTCTGTCACCCCCAGTCTCTCTCTGTCACCCCCAGTCTCTGTGTCACCCCCAGTCCCTCTCTGTCACCCCCAGTCTCTGTGTCACCCCCAGATATTCTCTGTCACCCCCAGTCTCTCTGTGTCACCCCCAGTCTCTCTGTCACCCCCAGTCTCTGTCACCCCCAGTCTCTCTGTGTCACCCCCAGTCTCTCTGTGTCACCCCCAGTCTCTCTGTCACCCCCAGTCTCTCTGTCACCCCCAGTCTCTGTCACCCCCAGTCTCTCTGTCACCCCCAGTCTCTGTCACCCCCAGTCTCTCTCTGTGTCACCCCCAGTCTCTCTGTCACCCCCAGTCTCTCTGTCACCCCCAGTCTCTCTCTGTCACCCCCAGTCTCTGTGTCACCCCCAGTCCCTCTCTGTCACCCCCAGTCTCTGTGTCACCCCCAGATATTCTCTGTCACCCCCAGTCTCTCTGTGTCACCCCCGACATCTGTGTCACCCCCAGTCTCTCTGTCACCCCCAGTCTCTGTGTCACCCCCAGTCTCTCTGTCACCCCCAGTCTCTCTCTGTCACCCCCAGTCTCTCTGTCACCCCCAGTCTCTCTGTCACCCCCAGTCTCTGTGTCACCCCAGTCTCTCTGTGTCACCCCCAGTCTCTCTGTCACCCCCAGTCTCTGTGTCACCCCCAGTCTCTCTGTCACCCCCAGTCTCTCTGTGTCACCCCCAGTCTCTCTGTGTCACCCCCAGTCTCTGTCACCCCCAGTCTCTCTGTGTCACCCCCAGTCTCTCTCTGTCACCCCCAGTCTCTCTGTGTCACCCCCAGTCTCTCTGTCACCCCCAGTCTCTCTCTGTCACCCCCAGTCTCTCTGTCACCCCCAGTCTCTCTGTGTCACCCCCAGTCTCTGTGTCACCCCCAGTCTCTGTGTCACCCCCAGTCTCTGCCACCCCCAGTCTCTCTGTGTCACCCCCAGTCTCTGTGTCACCCCCAGTCTCTGCCACCCCCAGTCTCTCTGTGTCACCCCCAGTCTCTCTCTGTCACCCCCAGTCTCTCTCTGTCACCCCCAGTCTCTGTCACCCCCAGTCTCTCTGTGTCACCCCCAGTCTCTGTCACCCCCAGTCTCTCTCTGTCACCCCCAGTCTCTCTGTCACCCCCAGTCTCTCTGTGTCACCCCAGTCTCTCTGTCACCCCCAGTCTCTCTGTGTCACCCCCAGTCTCTCTGTCACCCCCAGTCTCTCTGTGTCACCCCCCAGTCTCTCTGTGCCACCCCCAGTCTCTCTGTGTCACCCCCAGTCTCTCTGTCACCCCCAGTCTCTCTGTGTCACCCCCAGTCTCTCTCTGTCACCCCCAGTCTCTCTGTGCCACCCCCAGTCTCTCTCTGTCACCCCCAGTCTCTCTGTGTCACCCCCAGTCTCTCTGTGCCACCCCCAGTCTCTCTCTGTCACCCCCAGTCTCTCTGTGTCACCCCCAGTCTCTGTCACCCCCAGTCTCTCTCTGTCACCCCCAGTCTCTCTGTCACCCCCAGTCTCTCTCTGTGCCACCCCCAGTCTCTCTGTGTCACCCCCAGTCTCTCTCTGTCACCCCCAGTCTCTCTGTGTCACCCCCAGTCTCTCTGTCACCCCCCAGTCTCTCTGTGTCACCCCCAGTCTCTCTGTCACCCCCAGTCTCTCTGTGTCACCCCCAGTCTCTCTGTCACCCCCAGTCTCTCTGTGTCACCCCCAGTCTCTCTGTCACCCCCAGTCTCTCTGTGTCACCCCCAGTCTCTCTGTCACCCCCAGTCTCTCTGTCACCCCCAGTCTCTCTGTCACCCCAGTCTCTCTGTGTCACCCCCAGTCTCTCTGTGTCACCCCCAGTCTCTGTCACCCCCAGTCTCTCTGTGTCACCCCCAGTCTCTCTGTCACCCCCAGTCTCTCTGTGTCACCCCCAGTCTCTGTGTCACCCCCAGTCTCTCTGTCACCCCCAGTCTCTCTCTGTCACCCCCAGTCTCTCTGTGTCACCCCCAGTCTCTCTGTCACCCCCAGTCTCTCTGTGTCACCCCCAGTCTCTGTGTCACCCCCAGTCTCTCTCTGTCACCCCCAGTCTCTGTGCCACCCCCAGTCTCTGTGTCACCCCCAGTCTCTCTGTCACCCCCAGTCTCTGTGTCACCCCCAGTCTCTCTGTGTCACCCCCAGTCTCTCTGTCACCCCCAGTCTCTCTGTGTCACCCCCAGTCTCTCTGTCACCCCCCAGTCTCTCTCTGTCACCCCCAGTCTCTCTCTGTCACCCCCAGTCTCTGTCACCCCCAGTCCTCTCTGTCACCCCCCAGTCTCTGTGTCACCCCCGTCTCTCTGTCACCCCCAGTCTCTCTCTGTCACCCCCAGTCTCTCCTTCACCCAGTCTCTGTCACCCACAGTCCTGTGTCACCCCCAGCCTCTCTCTGTCACCCCAGTCTCTCTGTGTCACCCCCAGTCTCTCTGTCACCCCCAGTCTCTCTGTCACCCCCAGTATCTCTGTCACCACCCAGTCTCTTGTCACCC
Source organism: Scyliorhinus canicula (assembly GCF_902713615.1). NCBI lineage: Eukaryota > Metazoa > Chordata > Chondrichthyes > Carcharhiniformes > Scyliorhinidae > Scyliorhinus > Scyliorhinus canicula. The sequence continues at coordinate 16,195 of NC_052151.1, read as the reverse complement.
CAGTCTCTCTCTGTCACCCCAGTCTTCTGTCACCCCCAGTCTCTCTCTGTCACCCCCAGTCTCTGTGTCACCCCCAGTCTCTCTGTCACCCCCAGTCTCTCTGCCGTGTCACCCCCAGTCTCTCTGGTCACCCCCAGTTCCTCTGTCACCCCCAGTCTCTGTCACCCCCAGTCTCTCTGTGTCACCCCCAGTCTCTGTGTCACCCCCAGTCTCTCTGTGTCACCCCCAGTCTCTCTGTCACCCCCAGTCTCTCTGTGTCACCCCCAGTCTCTGTCACCCCCAGTCTCTCTCTGTCACCCCCAGTCTCTGTCACCCCCAGTCTCTGTGTCACCCCCAGTCTCTCTGTGTCACCCCCGTCTCTCTCTGTGTCACCCCCAGTCTCTCTGTGTCACCCCCAGTCTCTGTGTCACCCCCAGTCTCTCTGTGTCACCCCCAGTCTCTGTGTCACCCCCAGTCTCTCTGTGTCACCCCCAGTCTCTCTCTGTGTCACCCCCAGTCTCTCTGTGTCACCCCCAGTCTCTCTCTGTGTCACCCCCAGTCTCTCTCTGTCACCCCCAGTCTCTCTGTGTCACCCCCAGTCTCTCTGTCACCCCCAGTCTCTCTGTCACCCCCAGTCTCTGTGTCACCCCCAGTCTCTCTCTGTCACCCCCAGTCTCTGTCACCCCCAGTCTCTCTCTGTCACCCCCAGTCTCTGTCACCCCCAGTCTCTCTCTGTCACCCCCAGTCTCTCTCTGTCACCCCAGTCTCTCTGTGTCACACCAGTCTCTCTGTCACCCCCAGTCTCTGTGTCACCCAGTCTCTCTCTGTCACCCCCAGTCTCTCTGTGTCACCCCAGTCTCTCTGTCACCCCCAGTCTCTCCTGTCACCCCCAGTCTCTGTCACCCCCATTCTCTCTGTCACCCCCAGTCTCTCTCTGTCACCCCAGTCTCTTCCTCTGTCCCCCAGTCTCTGTCACCCCCAGTCTCTGTGTCACCCCCAGTCTCTGTGTCACCCCTAGTCTCTCTGTGTCACCCCCAGCCTCTCTGTCTCACCCAGTCTCTTCCTCTGTCTCTCTCTCTCCCTCTGTCTCTCTCCCTCTTTCTCTCTCTGCTTCTGTCTCTCTCTCTTTCTCTCTCTGCTTCTGTCTCTCTTTCTATCCTCTCTCTCTCTCTTTCTCTCTGCTTCTGTCTCTCTCTCTTTTTCTCTCTCTCTGCTCTGTCTTCTTCTCTTCTCCTCCTCTCTCTTCTCTTCTGCTTCTCTCTCTTCTCTCTCTCTTCTATCCTCTGCTTCTTGTCTCTCTCTCTCTCTTCTCTCTCTCTTCTCTGCTCTCTGCTCTTCTCTTATCTCCTTTCTCTCTCTCTTTCTCTCTGCTTCTGTCTCTCTCTCTCTCTCTCTCTCTTTCTCTCTGCTTCTGTCTCTCTCTCTCTCTTTCTCTCTCTCTCCCTGCTTCTGTCTCTCTCTCTTTATCTCCTTTCTCTCTCTCTTTCTCTCTGCTTCGGTCTCTCTCTTTCTCTCTGCTTTGGTCCCTCTCTCTCTCTCTCTCCCTCTCTCTCCTTTCTTGCCCTCTCTCTCTCAGATCTTTGGGTGCAGTTTCCCTTACACGCTGTTGTGGGATTTTGGGGGAGCAAGTTCTTTCCAATCCAACATTAAACATCTAGTTGCATTTCCAAAAATCTACAGATTTCGGCCACGGCACAAATGAGAGATTTATTAATTTCACAGCTGCCCCCTGGGTGGATTGGATCTCACGAGCTGGACCCACAATGATAACCACTAAACTTCCAGGTCTATGAACCCAATAAGGTTGGGCCCACACCAACCGGGCAGCTGGGCTCAATTGTCCTGGACCCAACAATAGTCTTCCAAAACTCGCAAAGTCCGCCCGGGACAGCCCGGTCCCAGGACAACTGCTCTAGCTGCTCTTGGAGCTCGGACCAGGGGCTGAGATTGGGCAACACCATTCTCATCCACCAGGGGGCTTCTGGGCCTCGGACTCTGTGTCTGCACCAATCCGGGTGAGGAGTTAATTCCACTCATCGCTCTCCCTCAAAAGCTTCTATTTTATTTAGTGTTTGCTGTGTGATTTATCGCTTTAATCTTGAATCAGGGTCTGTGGAACTTTGTAATGGTGACCACAGCCCAAAGACAGTATTAAATTCATCAATAAAGGACCAATCAACCCATTGCAATCTCTCATTGTCTCCATGATGACTGGTTCATCAGCGCTACTGCATTCTGGGAGTGCCCCCAAACCCAGTGAATTGTGGGACTGTCCCTCAATCCAGTGCATTATGGGAGTGTTCCTGACCCTGGGGCATTGTGGGAGAGACCCTGATCCCAGTGCATTGTGGGAGAGACCCTGATCCCGGTGCATTGTGGGAGTGACCCTGACCCTGGTGCATTGTGGTAGAGACACTGACCCCCGTGTATTTAGGGATTGTTCCTGACCCTGGGGCATTGTGGGAGAGACCTTGATCTCGGTGCATTGTGGGAGAGACCTGATCCTGGTGCATTGTGGGAGAGACCCTGATCCCGGTGCATTGTGGGAGACACCCTGACCCCCGTGCATTTAGGGAATGTTCCTGACCCCGGGGCACTGTGGGAGAGACCCTGATCCCAGTGCATTGTGGGAGAGACCCTGACCGCCGTGCATTGTGGGAGAGACCCTGATCCCAGTGCATTGTGGGAGAGACCCTGATCCCGGACATTGTGGGAGAAACCCTGATCCCGGTGCATTGTGGGAGAGACCCTGATCCCGGGCATTGTGGGAGAGACCCTGATTCCGGTGCATTGTGGGAGAGACCCTGATCCCGGTGCATTATGGGAGAGACCCTGACCCCGTGCATTGTGGGAGAGACCCTGATCCCAGTGCATTGTGGGAGAAACCCTGATCCCGGTGCATTGTGGGAGAGACCCTGATCCCGGGCATTGTGGGAGAGACCCTGACCCCAGTGCATTGTGGGAGAGACCCTGATCCCGGTGCATTGTGGTAGAGACACTGACCTCTGTGCATTTAGGGAATGTTCCTGACCCTGGGGCATTGTGGGAGAGACCCTGATCCCAGTGCATTGTGGGAGAGACCCTGATCCCGGTGGATTGTGGGAGTGACCCTGACCCTGGTGCATTGTGGTAGAGACACTGACCCCCGTGTATTTAGGGATTGTTCCTGACCCTGGTGCATTATGGGAGAGACCTTGATCTCGGTGCATTGTGGGAGAGACCTGATCCTGGTGCATTGTGGGAGAGACCCTGATCCCAGTGCATTGTGGGAGAGACCCTGATCCGGGGCATTGTGGGAGAGACCCTGATCCCAGTGCATTGTGGGAGAGACCCTGATCCCGGACATTGTGGGAGAGACCCGGATCCCAGTGCATTGTGGGAGAGACCCTGATCCCGGACTTTGTGGGAGAAACCCTGATCCCGGTGCATTGTGGGAGAGACCCTGATCCCGGGCATTGTGGGAGAGACCCTGATTCCGGTGCATTGTGGGTGAGACCCTGATCCCGGTGCATTATGGGAGAGACCCTGACCCCGTGCATTGTGGGAGAGACCCTGATCCCGGTGCATTGTGGGAGAAACCCTGATCCCGGTGCATTGTGGGAGAGACCCTGATCCCGGGCATTGTGGGAGAGACCCTGACCCCGGTGCATTGTGGGAGAGACCCTGATCCTGGGAATTGTGGGAGAGACCCTGATCCCGGTGCATTGTGGGAGAGACCCTGACCCCGGGGCATTGTGGGAGAGACCCTGATCCCGGGGCAATGTGGGAGAGACCCTGATCCAGGTGCATTGTGGGAGAGACCCTGATCCCGGGCATTGTGGGAGAGACCCTGATCCCGGTGCATTGTGGGAGAGACCCTGATCCCAGTGCATTGTGGGAGAGACCTGTGCATTAGAACAGTACAGCACAGAACAGGCCCTTCGGCCTTCGATGTTGTGCCGAACCTTTGTCCTAGATTAATCATAGATTATCATAGAATTTACGGTGCAGAAGGAGGCCATTCGGCCCATCGAGTCTGCACCGGCTCTTGGAAAGAGCACCCTACCCAAGTTCAACACCTCCACCCTATCCTCATAACCCAGTAACCCCACCCAACACTAAGGGCAATTTTGGACACTAAGGGCAATTTATCATTACCAATCCACCTAACCTGCACATCTTTGGACTGTGGGAGGAAACCGGAGCACCCGGAGGAAATCCACGCACACACAGGGAGGATGTGCAGACTCTGCACAGACAGTGACCCAAGCCGGAATCGAACCTGGGACCCTGGAGCTGTGAAGCAATTGTGCTATCCACAATGCTACTGTGCTGCCCTTAAGAACAAATTAAGCTACACTCCATTATTCTCCCGTAATCCATGTACGTATTCAATAGCTGCTTGAAGGTCCTTAATGTTTCCGACTTAACTAGCACCCTCAACCTTTCCTCGTAAGACCTACTCTCCATTCCAGGCAACATCCTGGTAAATCTCCTTTGCACCTTTTCCAAAGCTTCCACGTCCTTCCTAAAATGAGGCAACCAGAACTGCACACAGTACTCCAAATGTGGCCTGACCAAGGTTTTGTACAGCTGCATCATCACCTCACGGCCCTTAAATTCAATCCCTCTGCTAATGAACGCAAGCACACCATAGGCCTTCTTCACAGCTCTATCCACTTGAGTGGCAACTTTCAAAGATCTATGAACAGAGACACCAAGATCTCTGCTACTCCACATTGCCAAGAACCCTACCGTTAACCCTGTATTCCGCATTCATATTTGTCCTTCTAAAATGGACAACCTCACACTTTTCACGGTTAAACTCCATCTGCCAGTTCTCAGCCTAGCTCTGCATCCTATCTATGTCTCTTTGCAGCCGACAACAGCCCTCCTCACTATCCACAACTCCACCAATCTTCGTATCATCTGCAAATTTACTGACCCACCCTTCAACTCCCTCATCCAAGTCATTAATGAAAATCACAAACAGCAGAGGATCCAGAACTGATCCCTGCGGTAAGCCATGGTAACTGGGCTCCAGGCTGAATATTTGCCATCCACCACCACTCTCTGACTTCTATCGGTTAGCCAGTTTGTTATCCAACTGGCCAAATTTCCCACTATCCCATGCCTCCTTACTTTCTGCATAAGGGGAACCTTATCAAATGCCTTACTAAAATCCATGTACACTACATCCACTGCTTTACCTTCATCCACATGCTTGGTCACCTCCTCAAAGAATTCAATAAGACTTGTAAGGCAAGACCTACCCCTCACAAATCCGTGCTGACTATCCCTAATCAAGCAGTGTCTTTCCAGATGCTCAGAAGTCCTATCCCTCAGTACCCTTTCCATTACTTTGCCTTCCACCGAAGTAAGACTAACTGGCCTGTAATTCCCAGGGTTATCCCTATTCCCTTTTTTGAACAGGGGCACGACATTCGCCATTCTCCAATCCCCTGGTACCACCCCTGTTGACAGCGAGGACGAAAAGATCATTGCCAACGGCTCTGCAATTTCATTTCTTGCCTCCCATAGAATCCTTGGATATATCCCGTCGGGCCCGGGGGACTTGTCTATCCTCAAGTTTTTCAAAATGCCCAACACATCTTCCTAACAAGTATCTCCTTGAGCTTACCAGTCTGTTTCACACTGTCCTCTCCAACAATATGGCCCCTCTCGTTTGTAAATATTGAAGAAAAGTACTCGTTCAAGACCTCTCCTATCTCTTCAGACTCGATACACAATCTCCCGCTACTGTCCTTGATCGGACCTACCCTCGCTCTAGTGGGAGTGTCCCTGACCCCGGGGCATTGTGGGAGAGACCCTGATCCTGGTGCATTGTGGGAGAGGCCCTTTTCTCATTAGAACGGAGAAGGATGAGGGGCGACTTGATAGGGGTTTATAAGATGATCAGGGGAATAGATAGAGTAGACAGTCAGAGACTTTTTCCCCGGGTGGAACACACCATTACAAGGGGACATAAATTTAAGATAAATGGTGGAAGATATAGGGGGGATGTCAGAGGTAGGTTCTTTACCCAGAGAGTAGTGGGGCATGGAATGCACTGCCTGTGGAAGTAGATGAGTCGGAAACGTTAGGGACCTTCAAGCGGCTATTGGATAGGTACATGGATTAGGGTAGAATGATGGAGTGTAGGTTAACTTCTTTTTTTTTTTAAATAATTTTTATTGGAATTTTTTACAGAAAATATAAAACATAACGACAAACAATGAAATGCAACAAAATAACCCATAATAACTGTAACACCCCCCCCCCAGACCGTATCGACGCATGTATCACATCCCACCCCCCAGCCCCCCAACGAACAACAAAAGAACTTAAAAATGAATTAAAATTAAATAAACAAACATAGTCATCGTCTCTCCCCCCCCCTTTTCCCTCCCCCCCCCCCCCCCCCCAAACCGGGTTGCTGCTGCTGCTGTCCCCGTACCCTATCGTTGAGCCAGAAAGTCGAGGAAAGGTTGCCACCGCCTAAAGAACCCTTGTACCGACCCTCTCAGGGCGAATTTGACCTTCTCAAGCTTAATGAACCCCGCCATGTCATTGATCCAGGTCTCCACGCTTGGGGGCCTCGCATCCTTCCACTGTAGCAAGATCCTCCGCCGGGCTACTAGGGACGCAAAGGCCAGCACACCGGCCTCTTTCGCCTCCTGCACTCCCGGCTCCACCCCAACCCCAAAAATCGCGAGTCCCCAGCCTGGCTTGACCCTGGATCCCACCACCCTCGACACCGTCCTCGCCACCCCCTTCCAGAACTCCTCCAGTGCCGGGCGTGCCCAGAACATATGGGCATGGTTCGCTGGACTCCCCGAGCACCTGACACACCTGTCTTCACCCCCAAAGAACCTACTCATCCTCGTCCCAGTCATGTGGGCCCGGTGCAGCACCTTGAATTGGATGAGGCTAAGCCGTGCACACGAGGAGGAAGAATTTACCCTCTCCAGGGCATCAGCCCATGTCCCGTCTTCGATCTGTTCCCCCAGTTCCCCCTCCCACTTAGCTTTCAGCTCCTCTACTGACGCCAGATTAACTTCTTCTTAAGGGCAGCCTGGTAGCATTGTGGATAGCACAATTGCTTCACAGCTCCAGGGTCCAGATTTCGACTTGGGTCACTGTCTGTGTGGAGTCTGCACATCCTCCCCGTGTGTGCGTGGGTTTCCTCCGGGTGCTCCGGTTTCTTCCCACAGTCCAAAGATGTGCAGGTTGGGTGGATTGGCCATGATAAATTGCCCTTAGTGTCCAAAATTCTATGATTAACCTAGGACAAAGGTTCGGCACAACATTGTGGGCCGAAGGGCCTGTTCTGTGCTGCATTTCTCTATCAAGACCCTGATCCCAGTGCATTGTGGGAGAGACCCTGATCCCGGTGTATTATGGGAGAGACCCTGACCCCAATGCATTTAGCGAGTGTCCCTGACCCTGGGGCATTGTGGGAGAGACCCTGATCCCAGTGCATTGTGGGAGAGACCCTGATCCCGGTGCATTGTGGGAGTGTCCCTGACCCCGGGGAATTGTGGGAGTGACCATGACCCCGGTGCATTCAGCTGGTGTCCCTGCCTCTGGTGCATTGTGGGAATGACCCTGATCCTGTATATTGTGGGAGAGTCCATGACCCTGGTGCATTGTGGTAGCGTCCTGACCCTAGGGCATTGCGGGAGTGTCCCTACGCCCAGTGCATTGTGGGTGTGCCCTTGATCCCAGTGCATTGTGGGAGTGCCCCTGACCCCAGTGCATTGTGGGAGAATATCTGGCCCTGCTGCATTGTGATTGTCCCTGACCCCAGTGCTTTGTGGGAGTATCCCTCACCCTGCTCCATTGTGGGTGTGTCCCTGACCCTGGTGCATTGTGGGAGTGACCCTGACCCCGCTGCATTGTGGGAGTGTCATTGATCCCAGTGCATTGTGGGTGTGTCACTGACCCTGCAGCATAAGTGGGTGTGTCACTGACCCCAGTGCACTGTGGGAGTATCCCTGACCCTGCAGCATTTTAGGGGTGTCCCTGACCCCAGTGCATTGTGGGTTTGTCCCTGACCCTGCTGCATTGTGGGTGTCTCCCTGACCCCAGTGCATTGTGGGGGTGTCCCTGACCCCAGTGCATTGTGGATTTGTCCCTGACCCTGCTGCATTGTGGGAGTGTCCCTGACCCTGCTGCATTGTGGGAGTGTCCCTGACCCCACTGCATTGTGGGTGTCTCCTTGACCCCACTGCATTGTGGGGCTGTCCCTGCTCCTGGTGCATTATGGGTGTGTCTCTTTCCCTGGTGCATTGTGGGCTTGTCCTTGACCCCGATGCATTGTGGGAGCGTCCCTTATCCCAATGTGTTGTGGGTGAGTCCCTGACACAGCTGCATTGTGGGAGTGTCTGACCCCCGTAAATTGTGGGAGTGTCCCTGACCCTATGCATTGTGGGAGTGTCTGACCCCCATGCATTGTGGGAGTGTCTCTGACCATAGTCCATTGTATAATAAAGCAAACTGGATGTTGTCCAAGAGCGTGTGCATATTGGTTTCATCTACCCGGCAAGATGGAGAGTTACGCGTAATTCCAAGGTTCACTTTATCGAGATGGTGGAAGAGGCTTTTACCGAAGAACAAGCACTTGGACTGAACTGAGTGGTGTGGGGTCACTTATTTTACCTTCAAATAAAAATCGGTAATCCTGTCAGCGGGAGGTGTCAAAATATTAATGTATTGCTAATTCCTCACTGGTATACACTTGAATAAGAACTAAATAAAAACTTAGAAATGAAATTTCAAACAATACATGAAAAAGTCAAGCACATGACAAAAGCATTCAGCACAAAAGGAAACACAAACAGATCGATGATTCAAGAATTCACAAACAAAAGATTTACTTTTAAGGGAATTCTTATCTCTGGTTTTACTTCCATTGGCTTCTAATTTTCAGCTCAGACCTCCTGGTTTGTCCAAATGAATGTCTGTTACTTAGAGGATAACGTGTTAATCAAACATTGGACGTTACTGAAGATTGACTGGTGCCTATCAAACCTAGCTTAGTGTTTGCGTGTGCAGTCTTAGGAAAAGTACTGGATATATTTTCTCATATTTTGCTATGTTTCATAGCTTGGTGGAGACCTTAAGAATTGCTTAGTTGATTAGACAGAGAACAATCATTCTCAGTGCTGAATACAGTAGAATACAATGGTTAATTCATTATATGAGAAAATGACAGGATACCCAGAGTCAAGGCACTTTTAATATTTTGCTTCTTCAGTTTTTTGCATTCAACTAGCACCTATATGAATACAACTATTAATAAAACTAGATTCCATCAAGTGGGTTTGAATGGGATTGTTTGGGGATGTTTTAATATTTTTGTATATAAGTTTGGTTAAGTGAGATTTATTGTTCTGTATCGGAGTGTATGTTGTTGGGGGAGTGATGGGAACGAGGCACAGAAGTTGGGGATAACGATTAAGTCAGTAATGTGGATACTATATTGGCCAAGATGGAAGGTGGAGAAGTGTAAAGACTTTGGTCTTGGAGCGGAGTGGAGTTTCTGTCTCTCTGTTCATTGGGTGTGGGCCCTGGTGGTGGGGGTGCGGCGGGGGGGGGGGGGGGGGGGTACCTCACTAGCAGTTAGAGCTCAGTGAATGGGAGTGAGATGGGGGAGGAACTGTGGCCTGTTGGATGGTTTTGGCTTGATGAGCCTAGAAGGAGTGTTTGATGGAGGAAGGCGATGGTGAGGAGAGAGTATTGTTTGATGGGAGGTAGCTGGCAGGTTTCTAGGTTAGGGGAGGGAGGGAAGGGTAGATTGCTGACGGTGACCAAGGGGCTTTCTTTGCCTCACCCTGAGGGTTAGGCGGTGGCCACCTTGGGTGGGGCTCATTCCTAGACATTGGGAAGAGGGAGGGGATAATCCCTCACGGTGAGAATGGCTGATGTGAGAGCAAGGGGGTGTGAGAGACCCCCAGTCAGACTAGTCACGTGGAACAGTAGGGAGGGTGAGCCAGGTGTTTCACTTGGACTTTCATAGCAGGACCTGGGGTGAGGCCATCTTAATTAATAAAAGGGTGCGTTTGCTGGCGGGAAGGATGGTGGAAGATGAAGGAGGTAGGTACTGTAAGGAACCTCTTTTGAATCATTTTCTAACCTATTGTTTCCCTTTTTCATTTCTGTCCTTTTGGCTGGACGATGACTGACACCCCCACCATCCCAACAAACAAGGTGCTATTTGGACTGGCCCAAGGACTCCCCTCGGTCCATTGTGCTACATGGCATGGTCCAGTAATGTCATGTTGGTGGACTTGGCTAGCAGCCAATCAGCTCTTCTGGAATTCCAGGACTTTCATTGGTGGACAACTTCAGAACAAGAAGGCAAACTCCATTTTGAGTTTTGTTTCGACCAGGAGAGAAGTGAGGATATGGGTTTGGTCTCCCTCTCTCTGCGAAGGCTGGCATTACTTTTCTCATCTGCCGCCCATTAAAGTTTAATTTCCGATTTAAAGGCTGCAAGCAGTCTATCTCCAGCTGCTATGAAAGTTTCACTTCTGATCAGCTCAGACCTGTCTCTCATCTGATGACCTGTGACGAAATGTGACCATAGTTAGCACTGTTGCTTCACAGCTCCAGGATCCCGGGTTCGATTCCCGGCTTGGGTCACTGTCTGTGCGGAGTCTGCACGTTCTCCCCGTGTCTGCGTAGGTTTCCTCCGAGTGCTCCGATTTCCTCCCTTAGTGTTCAAAAGATGTTAGGTGGGGTTACTGGGTTACAGGGATAGGGTGGAGGTGTGGGCTTGGGTAGGGTGCTCTTTCCAAGGGCCAGTGCAGACTCGATGGGCCGAATGGCCTCCTTCAGCACTGTATATTCCATGATTCTATGAAATACCTTCCTCTTTCTGCACAACCTGTTGGTGAGTTGTCATCTCTATTTTGATCAAGCAACTGTGAAGCTAGCTGCCTGACCCTCTCACCTAATGGACACTTTCTGAAGGTTCAGGACCTGTTAACCTGTGGGAGTCTCCAGCCCAGCACCACCTGCAGTAGGGGACGGAGTTTGACAACCTATTTAAAATTGCCATGCTGCGAACTCTAGATTTAACTCTGAGGCTGATAGTGGTGAACAGATCTGAGGAGGATCTTCTGTGTGAAAGCCCGGGTCAGTAAAAGTGAAGGTGACTCCCCAGAGGAAGTCTTAAAGCCTGAGAGTTCCAACTGAATGTTCCAGGCGGAAGTTCCAAACCAGTGTCGCAGGAAGAGTGCCAACTTTAAGGATTTGAACCTCAGGAGCGGAAATACACATCACCCATTCGTTTTAATTCCTATTATTTTGATCTTTCTCTTTCCACTATGTGTCTGTCTTTTGTGTGTGTGTGGGGATAGAGGGTGGGATATTGAAGGAGCGATAATTAGATTAGCAGAACGCTGTTCTATTATCACCATTACATGTTTATCTCTTGCTACAAATAAAGTTATTAAGTTTTACTTACAAATCTGTTGCCTGTAAGTCATTGGAGCAGTTGATGGTCAAAGATCTCAGGAAATATATACATATTATTGGTTGATGTGGGGACTCTGGGGCCTATGAGGCTGAAATTGACTGAGCACTCACCCAGGGTGTGGTAGCAGTATGTTATAATCATTGGGACACTGGAAGGTGAATGTGTTTCCCCAAATTGGGACAAAGTAACATTCATGAGGAGATTATTGGCTGTAATGCCGGACTTAGATACACATCAGTTGATCTTGGGGCAAGACTTGTGTCTTGAGTCAGAAACTGGAACAGCGATGTTGACGTGTGTGGAGGAGATGGGAGGGGGTAGATCCAGGATGGTTCATTCCCCCTGGAGGTAATTATGTTTTTTCTCCCCAGCACATAAAGTATATTCACAGAGAATTTTTTTAATGATGGTAAAGTCTCCCCTGACTGGGGTGAGGAACCTGCTCCACATCTGGTACATTTGGTGTTGGAAATTGGTGCGGCTCAGTGTCTGACATGGAGGCTGGAGGTGGGCTTATTGGCAGACGTGGTTCTGTGGGTGGATATCGAGGGCGATGGATGAGTATGTGGGGTTGAATGGGAGTGGGTCGGTCTGACCCTCAGCTCTGTGGGAGGCCCTGAAGGAAGGAACGGTGAAAGTTGACGACATCTTGGACGTAGACTGGAAGTGCTCGAATGAGCCAACCTCAGAGCTCCTGACTAACAGGAGATGCAGTTTGACCTGTTGTCTACAACAAGGTGGTACTCCAGCGTGGCGCTAAGGGGGTGATGTATAGGAGCAGACCCGATGGGCAGAGTGGCCTAATTCTGCTCCTATGTCTTATGGTCTATGATCTTATGAATACGGGGAAAAGGCCAGCCATCGAATGGCTTGCCATTTGAGACAGAAGGTGGCCTCCTGAGAGATTATCCAGGTCAGAGAGTCCATTGGCAGGCTGGTGTCTGCATCGGATAAAGTTAATGGAGCATTTGAAAGGTTTTCTAGGGACCATTAAAGGTCAGAGCCACCTGGTTGGGGGGGGGGGGGGTCTGGTATATCAGAGCCCCTGGAGAGTTTAGAGTTTCCCAAGCTGGGGGAGGAAGGGTTGGAGAGACCATTGGTCAAAGACCACGTCTTGACAGCAATAGGGCAGATGCAGACAGGTAAGGCTCTGGGGCTAGACATAGAACATACAGTGCAGAAGGAGGCCATTCGGCCCATTGAGTCTGTACCGATCCACTTAAGCCCTCACTTCCACCCTATCCCCGTAACCCAATAACCCCTCCTAACCTTTTTGGACATTAAGGGCAATTTAGCAAAGCCAAGCCCGTAGTTTAGCTCACTCGGCTAAATCACTGGCTTTTAAAGCAGACCAAGCAGGCCAGCAGCACAGTTCGATTCCCGGACCAGCCTCCCCAGACAGGCGCCGGAATGTGGCGACTAGGGGCTTTTCACAGTAACTTCATTGACAATAAGCGATTTTCATTTAATTTAATTTTTCATTTCATTCATCTAACCTGCACGTCTTTGGACTGTGGGAGGAAACTGGAGCACCCGGTGTTGCTCGTTCTGGGTGAGTGTGCTTAACACTCAATTTGGCTCTGTTTCGTTACTTAGCTTTGGAGTCGCCAGGTATCGTTAAGATACCGCCACAAGTTTCAAGGTCAAGTTCAAAGCAATAAAACCATACACCAGTTAGTAAGTTCAAACAAGACACGTTTATTATATTACAGTTATCTACTAATCATGCATATAAAGCTATAAGACTAGGCTAATCCTACCACTAATAGGCCAAATATTTATCTGGACAAGGGGACTGCCGGATCAGGGAACAACGGCTTCTAGCTTTGTCCTGGGTCTGCAGGCTTCCAGTAGTTATGGACTAAAGGGGGTCAGGAGTGTCTATTCCCGTAGCGTGCGTTGTGACACTTACTTGTTGGCGGCTGCTGTCCAGACCTCTCCTCCTCAAGGTTCTTCTGCTGCAACGGTGTTCTGCTGGGAGGGCTAGCTGGTCAAGGAGAGGCTGGCAGAGAGAGAGAGCTGGGGTCGCGGTCTCTGTCTTATACTCCTCTCAGGGACTTGCGCCCACCTGGGCGGACCCTCTATACTCTCGCAATCGATTGGGTCTCTTCCCAATCGATTGATTTGAATTCCCCAATAACGGGGCAGTTTCTCGATCACTGGGGCGGTTCGTGGGACTTATTGTTTTGGGCTTCTTTGGCGCCGAAAAGTCTGGCCTTCCATTGAACGTATCGATTAGTGTTAACTTGTTTCTTTTGTGCCTGGGGATCGCCCGGTATCCCCTCATTAATATGCTAACTGTTTCTTTTCATAGTGTTGTCTGGTTTCAGCAACAGCCAAAACTGGTTTCTGCAGCAGTCCAAATAGACACGCACTTTGCAAGCTGCTTGCTTTTTACAGCCTGTCCATTTTCCCTGCATTCCTTGCAATCTTCCATTTTGTGTTTGGGCAGTGGTCACCCCAGGTGGCTACACCGGAGGAAACCCACGCAGACACAGGGAGAACGTGCAGACTCCGCACAGACAGTGACCCAAGCCGGGAATCCAACCTGGGACCCTGGCGCTCTGAAGCCACAGTGCTAACCACATGTGCTACCCAAACGTTACAAGACGTTTGCGGGACAGTTGGTGCCGTTATTAGTGGAGATGTTCAAGGACCCAGTCACGCGAGTTCCTTGCCTGCGACGCTGATGCAAGAATCAATTTCACATTTATTAAAAATGGATAAGAACCCTGTGGAATATGGACGCTACGATATTGGCCAAGGTGTTGGCAGTGAACCTGGAACCGTGCCTTCCTCAAGTCATCAGGAAAGGTCAGACGGGTTTTGTCAAAGGCCAGCAATTGTCATCTGACAAGCACAAATGCTAAATGTGGTGCTAATCTGTCTGAGGGCCCTGACCCAGAGGAAGATGCCTTGAAGGCATTCGATAGGGTGGAATGGGGGTATCTTTTTGTGATCTTGGAGAAGAGAAGATCTTGTGAAGATCTTGGGGCCCAAGTGTGTGTCTTGGACACAACTGTTGTACAAGGCCCCAGCTTGTGTCCACAGCGCTCGGGTTATTGCCCCATGTACCCCCCCCCCCACCCCCACACACACACACACACATTTCTTTGTATAGATGAAGAGTTTCAGCCATCGCCTTAATGGCTTCAGATAAGTGAAGGGAAATAGTGAGGGGAGGAGTGTACACTGATGATCTCTTTCTGTGACAGACCCAAATCTCCACCATGGCTGATGTAACGAATAAGGTCCAAGTTCAATCTGGAAAAACGTGAATGTTTCCCAGTTAACCCTCGGGAGAGGGGCGTTAATCTGGGGGTGCTACCTTTTCACATTTCAGTCAGCCAAGCTGGCCATTTGGCCAAGATTTTAGTTTCTGTTCCAGTGTCTGTCAGTCTCTCTCCTCAAATCTTCCTTTAGTGGAGTTGAACAATTGATTACATCCTATATGGGCGGTGAAAACCGTGAGGTTACTTAGCGCAATCCTTCACAGGGATAGACTGACAGGAGGCTTGGCGCAATCCTTCACAGGGATAGACTGACAGGAGGCTTGGCGCAATCTTTCACAGGGATAGACTGACAGGAGGCTTGGCGCAATCCTTCACAGGGATAGACTGACAGGAGGCTTGGCGCAATCCTTCACAGGGATAGACTGACAGGAGGCTTGGCGCAATCCTTCAAAGGGATAGACCGACAGGAGGCTTGGCGCAATCCTTCACAGGGAGAGACTGACAGGAGGCTTGGCGCAATCCTTCACAGGGATAGACTGACAGGAGGCTTGGCGCAATCCTTCACAGGGATAGACTGACAGGAGGCTTGGCGCAATCCTTCACAGGGATAGACTGACAGGAGGCTTGGCGCAATCCTTCACAGGGATAGACTGACAGGAGGCTTGGCGCAATCCTTCACAGGGATAGACTGACAGGAGGCTTGGCGCAATCCTTCACAGGGATAGACTGACAGGAGGCTTGGCGTTGGCGAACCTGATATTTTATTGCTGTGTAGCGAATGCGGAGAGGTGTTCAGTGGGGGCAGTGACCCGGGAGCCAGGGGGAGGTGCCAGGTGCCAGGGGGGTAGCCAGGAGCCAGGGGGGTGCCAGGAGCCAGGGGGGTGCCGGGAGCCAGGGGGGTGCCAGGAGCCAGGGGGGGTGCCGGGAGCCAGGGGGCTGCCGGGAGCCAGGGGGGTGCCAGGAGCCAGGGGGGTGCCGGGAGCTGGGGGGGTTGCCGGGAGCCAGGGGGGTGCCGGGAGCCAGGGGGGTGCCAGGGGGGTGCCGGGAGCTGGGGGGTTGCCGGGAGCCAGGGGGGTGCCGGGAGCTGGGTGGGTGCCGGGTGCCAGGGGGGTGCCAGGAGCCAGGGGGGTGCCGGGAGCCAGGGGGGTGCCGGGTGCCAGGGGGGTGCCAGGAGCCAGGGGGGTGCCGGGTGCCAGGGGGTGCCGGGAGCTGGGGGGGTTGCCGGGAGCCAGGGGGTGCCAGGAGCCAGGGTGCCGGGAGCTGGGGGGGTGCCGGGTGCCAGGGGGGTGCCAGGAGCCAGGGGGGTGCCGGGAGCTGGGTGGGTGCCGGAGCTGGGGGGGGTGCCAGGAGCCAGGGGGGTGCCGGGAGCCAGGGGGTGCCAGGAGCTGGGGGGTGCCGGGAGCTGGGGGGTGTGCCAGGAGCCAGGGGGGTGCCGGGAGCCAGGGGGGTGCCAGGAGCTGGGGGGTGCAGTTATCCGGGAGCTGGGGTGGGGGGGGGGGGGGGGGGGGGGGGGGGGGGG